>NC_140990.1:182385296-182553014 GCF_052327205.1 Somniosus microcephalus
TCTCCTTCCCTCCCTCTCTCTCTCTCTCTCTCTCTCTCTCTCTCTCTCCTTCCCTCTCTCTCTCCTTCCCTCCCTCTCTCTCTCTCTCTCCCCCCCCCCTTCCCTCTCTCTCTCCTTCCCGCACAGACAGACAGACAAACAAACTCATATACTCTAGCTAGGGGGCCCGGCTTTGCCAAGGCTTTTTTGTAAACCGGCAGTTTACAGGGCCGCGTGGTTTACGGCCGGCCGCTGCCGCTCCCCTGCTCTGTGTCTCGGGCCGAGCGGTTGTGAGGCCCGGCCCGAGTGACCCCAACTCACCTCGCGCTCCGGCGGGCCGGGAGCGGGATACTGTGCCGGAGCCACACTGTGGGGGTTTGTTGTGCTGGTGCTGTCGCTGTCGGTATTAAAAAATGGCGGCGACGTTTCGGGAGGCTGCAGGATTAGGCCCGCCCACGCATGGAATGAAACGCCCCCCGTGATGCAAGAGAGAGAGAGAGACTGGGGAGAAGAGAGAGAGAGGGAAGGAGAGAGAGACCAGAGAGAGGGAAGGAGAGAGAGACAGAGAGAGGGAAGGAGAGAGAGACAGAGAGAGGGAGGAAGGAGAGAGAGAGGGAAGGAGAGAGACAGACCGACAGAGACAGAGGGAAGGAGAGAGAGAGAGAGAGACGGAGAGAGAAAGAGTAGAGAGACTGGGGGGAGAGAGAGAGACTGGGGGGAGAGAGAGAGACTGGGGAGATAGAGAGAGAGACTGAGGGGGGAGAGAGAGAGTGACTGAGGGAGAGAGAGAGACTGGGTAGAAAGAGAGAGACGGGAGAGAGAGAAAGAGTAGAGAGACTGGGGAGAGAGAGACTGGGGAGAGAGAGGAGCGACTGAGGGGGGAGAGAGAGAGAGATGGGGAGATAGCGAGAGAGATACTGAGGGGGGAGAGAGAGAGAGAGAGACGGGGGAGAGAGAGAGAGACGGGGGAGAGAGAGAGCGACTGGGGGAGAGAGAGAGCGACGGGGGAGAGAGAGTAGAGAGACTGGGGGAGAGAGATGGGGGAGAGAGACTGGGGAGAGAGATGGGGAGAGAGAGAGAGACGGGGGAGAGATGGGGAGAGAGAGAGAGATGGGGGGGAGAGAGAGACGGGGAAGGGAGAGAGAGACCGGGGGGGTGGGGGGGGGGAGAGGGAGAGAGTGGGGGGGAGAGGGGGAGAGAGAGAGAGAGAGAGAGAGAGAGAGAGACTGGGGAGAGAGAGACGGGGAGAGAGAGAGACTGGAGGATGGAGAGAGACGGAGAGAGAGAGAGACTGGGAGAGAGAGACTGGAGGAGGGAGAGTCTGGAGGAGGGAGAGTCTGGAGGAGAGAGAGACTGGGGGAGAGAGACTATGGGGAGAGCGAATGGGGGGGAGAGAGAGACTGAGGGGGAGAGAGAGAGAGACGGGGGGAGAGAGAGAGACGGGGAAGGGAGAGAGAGACTGGGGAGAGAGAGATAGAGAGACTGGGAGACAGAGAGAGTGACAGGGAGTGAGAGAGAGAGACGGGGGAGAGAGAGAGACTGGAGGAGGGAGAGAGAGAGACTGGGAGAGAGAGACTGGAGGAGGGAGAGTCTGGAGGAGAGAGAGAGACTGGGGGAGAGAGAGAGAGACTGGGAGATAGAGAGAGAGAGAGGGACTGAGACGGGGAGAGACAGAGAGAGAGAGACGGGGAGGGAGAGAGAAACTGGGGGAGAGAGAGAGAGAGAGAGACGGGGGAAGAGATAGAGAGACTGGGAGACAGAGAGAGAGATAAAGAGACGAGGAGAGAGAGAGATTGGGGGGAGAGAGAGACGGGAGTGAGAGAGAGAGAGAGTAGAGAGACTGGGGGAGAGAGAGGAGAGAGACTGGGGAGAGAGAGAGACTGTTGATGCAGCACTTCTGATGCATACCGACAAAAGGCTCTCAGAGACTCCTGACCAGACTCAGGCACGTCAACATAAGAACATAAGAAATAGGAGCAGGAGTAGGCCAAATCGGCCCCTCGAGCCTGCTCCGCCATTCAATAAGATCATGGCTGATCTGATCCTAACCGCCATCCACTATCACAGAACCAAGCTGCTGACCAGGCGAGACATACCCAAGCCAGAGCCTCAGAGACTACTGACCAGACTCGGGCACGTCAAGCTGCTGACCAGGCGAGACATACCCAAGCCAGAGCCTCAGAGACTCCTGACCAGACTCAGGCACGCCGCCAATAGACGCAGGGGCATTGTCAGAGCTGACATTTGGAGTCATTGGCTCGGAGCAGCCTTCTCCTATACACCCACCATCAATTATGAAGCAGACCCCACAATCATCATTGGCAAGATAACCGTCATTTGCCCTCACTGTGGCGCTCTGAAGTGGGAAGGGGAAATTGCTGGGATATGCTGCAATGGAGGAAAGGTTAAACTTCCAACACTAACAGCTCCGCCTGAACCCCTACACTCACTTCTGTTCGGCCGAAATCCAGCTTCAACACATTTCCTCACTCACATCAGAAAGTACAACAACTGCTTTGCAATGACCTCTTTTGGTGCAAACAGAGTGCGTGAATCAGGATTTTGCCCAACTTTTGAAGTTCATGGACAGGTGTACCATACAGCTGGCTCACTACTTCCTCTACCAAACGAAAGACCTCAGTTTCTCCAAATCTACTTCTTGTGTGATGACGAAGAGCAAGCCAATCGCCGCAGGGAAGCTGCTGTTCTCCCCGCACAACAACACCAAATCAAGCTTCAAACTTTGCTTGGGTTACAGGACATGCTTCATCAGCAAAACCCATATGTTAAGAGTTTCAAAACAGCCATTGAAAAAACAACAAATGAAGACCTCAAAGTTGTCATCAAAGCTGACAAGACTCCTGCAGGTGAACATGAGCGACGCTTCAATGCTCCGACCACCAATGAAGTAGCCATTGTCATTGTGGGCCAAGAATTTGAACAACGGGACATTGTCTTGCATATGAGAGGTGGTCCACTCAAAAGAATTTCTGAGCTTCACAGGTCATATGATCCTCTGCAATACCCGCTTTTGTTTTGCCATGGGGAAGATGGATACGCTGTCTATAACAAGATCGCACATGTTGACCCCGAAACTGGTGTGCCACCTACAGCCCAAAGGCAAAAGATGGTTTCTGCCATGGAATTCTATTCATACAGGCTGATGGAACGACAAACTGCTTCAAACCACCTGCTTCAGTGTGGAGGACTTCTCCACCAGTTCCTCACTGATGCAAAAATAGGAGAGCGGCTTAATTGGTTCCGGAATAACCAAAATCATTTGACAGTCACAGACTATATACACTTACGAGATGCTGTGGCCAATGATGGCAACACTGAGGACATTGGTCAACTGGTCATCCTACCATCCACCTTTGTTGGAGGTCCTAGGTACATGCATGAGCACACGCAAGATGCCATGACCTATGTCAGAAACTATGGCAGACCTGACCTCTTCATCACCATGACTTGCAATCCCCAATGGCAGGAGTTCCCACCCAAAGCTGGTACTGAAAGGCATGAGCTCATCGCACGGGTCTTCAACCTCAAAGTTAAAAAACTGCTCAAACTCCTGACTGTGAGCAAACTTTTTAGTGCACACCATTGCTACATGTACAGCATTGAGTGGCAGAAGAGAGGACTTCCTCATGTTCATCTTTTACTCTGGCTTCAGGCAAAGATTCACCCCAATCAAGTTGATTCCTTCATCTCTGCAGAGCTACTCGATAAGGACCAGGATCCAATCCTCTTTGATGTTGTTGTAAAAAATATGATTCATGGTCATTGTGGGCGACACAACCCTTCTTCTCCCTGCATGAAAAACAATGCATGTACAAAAGGGTACCCAAAGCCACTCCGCGAAGAAACTCAGCATGGAGATGATGGCTATCCTTTGTACAGGAGAAGGGGCAAAGAGAGTGGAGGTTTCAGCACTGAGATAAGAATGCGAACTAGAAAATCTAGCGACTCAGGTCAACCTGGTCCGTCAAATCAGACAACACAGCAAAGACAGACATTTGAAGTTGACAATCGTTGGATTGTTCCTTACTGTCCACTCCTATCCAGGCTCTTCAAATGTCACATCAATGCGGAGTACTGCCACTCAGTTAAGTCTATCAAATATGTGTGCAAGTACATCCATAAGGGCAGTGACCAAGCTGTCTTTGATCTTCAACCGACTGGACAGCAGAATCAAAATGATGAGATCACCACACATCTGATGGGCCGTTACATCTGCAGCAATGAGGCAGCCTGGCGAACTTTTGGATTTGACATCCACAACCGTTACCCCACTCACTAAATTGGATGTTCACTTGCAAAATGGACAAAGGGTTTTATTCCGACCAGGAAATGCCAGCCAACATGCCGAGGAACCTCCAAAGACAAAACTTACAGCATTCTTTGAGTTGTGCCAAACGAATGACTTTGCCAAGACACTTTTGTATCATCAGGTGCCCAAATACTACACCTGGCAGCCAAACAAGACATGGCGGGCTCGGCGTCCTGGAGCAGGTCAGAAGGAAGTTCCTGGTCATACAGGGGTGTACTCAGCAGATGCACTTGGCAGAGTCTACACGGTCCATCCAAACAACACAGAGTGCTTTCACCTTCGTCTACTCCTCCATGACGTTGCTGGGCCAACATCATTTAATGACCTCAAGACTGTCACTGACCATCTATGTGACTCCTTTCAAGAAGCTTGCCGCAGGAGAGGACTCATTGTGGATGACATTCATTGGCATGCGACGATGACAGAAGCTGCTCTGTCTTACTCCCCCAATAGGCTACGCAATCTCTTTGCCATTATAATTGCCCTCTGCAGCCCTTCCAACCCGATGCAGTTGTGGGACGCTCACAAAGACAGCCTCACAGAAGACATCTTACACCAACTCAAGACAGCCAACCCCACAATGACGCTGAACTTCACTGATGCAATGTACAATCAGGTATTGATCCTTCTGGAGGACAAGACTTTGGCATTGGCTGGCAAGTCTCTAACTAAGTTGAACCTTCCATCTCCCAATAGGAATGATTCTCCAGGTCTCAGCAGAGAGGTCCTCAGGGAAACCACCTACAATGTTGAGGAACTGACCTCCTTTGTCACCGTCACTGAACCTAAATTGGTTCCAGACCAGAAAGAGACATACAGGTTGGTTGTGCATATGGTGGAAAACAATGCAGGTGGCATTATCTTCCTCGATGTACCTGGTGGAACAGGAAAGACATTCCTGATCAATCTTTTACTGGCCATGGTTCGCTCTAAGGGATACATTGCACTGGCTGTTGCCTCATCAGGAATCGCTGCAGCTCTTCTCCAAGGAGGTCGCACTGCCCACTCAACATTTGCTCTCCCTCTGGATCTGACAACCCAAGAACACCCAGTGTGTAACATTAGCAAAGGAACTGGTGCTGCTGAGTTGCTTCAAAAGTGTAGACTCATTGTGTGGGATGAGTGTACAATGGCCCACAAGAGGGCACTTGAAGCACTCGACAGAACTCTTCAAGATCTGAGAGGCAACAATAAGCTGATGGGTGGCACCACCCTGTTGCTGGCAGGTGATTTCCGCCAAATCCTGCCAGTTGTCCCCAGAGGAACTCCAGCAGATGAACTCAATGCATGTCTCAAGGCATCCCATCTGTGGCCAAATGTGCAAACAGTCCATTTGACCACAAACATGCGTGTTCATATGCATGGTGACGATATGACAGAATCCTTTGCGCAACTTTTGCTACAATTAGGAGAAGGAAACTTGCCAATTGACAGCAGTGGTCAAATCACAATTCCTCCAGGCTTTGGCAGTCAAGTCAAAACAGTTGATGAGTTGATCTCACAGGTGTATCCAGACCTCCTCAATCACTTCAAAGATCCCAAGTGGCTGTGTGAACGGTCAATACTTGCACCCAGGAATGATACTGTCAAAAACATAAACATGCTCCTTCTTCAAAAACTCCCTGGCCAAGAGCAAATTTATAAAAGTGTTGATACTGTTTGTGACAGTGCTGATGGGGTACACTACCCCACTGAGTTCCTCAACTCATTGCAGCCTTCAGGAACGTCTCCTCACAAACTGGAAGGCACCCCCATCATGCTCCTAAGAAACATATATCCACCAAAGTTGTGCAATGGAACCAGACTGGCAGTCAAAAAGCTCATGCCAAATCTCATTGAGGCTACCATCATCTCAGGCTGCGCCAGAGGGGAGGATGTTCTCATTCCTCGAATTCCAATGATACCAACTGACTTACCATTTCAATTCAAACGGCAACAGTTTCCTGTGTCAATTTCTTTTGCAATGTCAATCAACAAGGCACAGGGGCAGACTTTGAAGGTTGCTGGCATCAACTTACTCACGCCCTGTTTTTCACATGGCCAGTTGCACGTGGCATGTTCAAGAGTTGGTGCATCAAGGAATCTGTTTATTTTAACACCCTCAGGAAAAACAGAAAATGTTGTCTATCAACGGGCTCTCCAATAATGCAAAGTGCTTTCACCTTCGTCTACTCCTCCATGAGGTTGCTAGCCCAACATCATTTAATTACCTCAAAACTCTCACTGGCCATCTCTGTGCCTCCTTTATAAAAGCTTGCCGCAGGAGAGGACTCATAACACACTGTGCATTACTGGGTATAAACACTCCTGTATATATATTATTATTACATAATAACGCACCTGGGTTGGCTTATGGAAGATTGCATTTTTAAATCATAACCATTGTTTGAGCCTTTTTTTAAGCGCAATATGGTCCTCATTAAAAGGCTCACGATTTTTAAATCATAATCATTGTTTGAGTCTTTCTTTAAGCGGAATGTGGTCCTCTCATTAAAAAGTTCAAGAATTTTATTGCTTTTTACAATAATGCACAATCATTATATGATCATGACACACTAATGTCAATGATAACATTGCAAAATTATAATTCTACTTGCTACCTCCAAAGTGACATAGAAGGAAAACTGTGAAACCTGGAGTATATGGCTACTGGCAATCCCCATTAACAAAAAATGAAGTTAAAGAACCACCTCCTGGGTGCTTAGGAATAGTTCTCTCTCTCTCTCTCTCTCTCTCTCTCTCTCTCCCCTTCCCTCTCTCTCTCTCCTTCCCCCTCTCTCTCTGCTTCCACCTCTCTCTCTCCTTCCACCTCTCTCTCTCTCTCCTTCCCCCTCTCTCTCTCTCTCCTTCCCCCTTTCTCTCTCTCTCTCTCCTTCCCCCTCTCTCTTTCCCTCTCTCTCTCTCTCTCTCTTCCAACAACAACATGCCCTCAAAAAACCCTCGGCACCGCCGGGCACTCCAGCTAGTTATTGATAAATTTATGTCACAGTTTATGTGGAAACTTCTCAATGGTTGTAAGGTAAATATCTTTCTGGTGTGAGGAATCAGATGTAATATCTATATATATAAAAGGATAGTGCTGTCTGTCTGTCTGTCTGTCTGTCTCTGTCATACACTCAAAAGTTATAGAGCGTACCTACACATGTGTTATATCAAAAGAAAGCTGATGATCAGGGGAGTGTTATAGGCGCATTTACTTTTTGGTCAGACAAAAATTGTTCGGACAGTATACAAAAAACGTTGAAAAATCCGCTCATTAGCGGTTGACCAATCCTACCGCTCATTAGCGTTGAGTGACGTGATGGTTGACCAATCCTACAGTTCAGTGACCTGATGGTTGACCAATCGGTGCGTCACGGGAGGGACCTAATCCTGCAGCCTCCCGAAACGTTGCCGCCATTTTTTCCCCTGCTTTTACCAGCTGCGGCGGCCCGCCGGAGCGGGAGGTGAGTTGGGGTCACTCGGGCCGATGGGGACACTCGGGCCAGGCCTGACAACCGCTCGGCCCGAGACACAGAGCGGGGGAGTGGCAGCGGCCGGCCGTCAACCGCGCGGCCCGAGACACAGCGGGGGAGCGGCAGCGGCCGGCCGTCAACCGCGCGGCCCTCTAAACTGTCCTGGCAACGCCGGGCCCCCCCAGCTAGTCTGTCTATATAACCTCCCTTTGTGAGGCATTCAAAACCTGTATTGTAGTAAAGGGGTTTTGTGAACCATCATCACTCCTCGGGGAGCCATAGACAGGGAGTGTTTGATTGGACTTTGCAATGTATGTTCTGATGATGGTTTGAGAATTCGAACAATCATTCTTTTCACCAGCATGGTTGTACCTTCATGTGTTTGGCAAATAGCATTTGTGGCCCTGTGATAGAAACACAGGACTGGCTACATGGCTAAAAGCTGCTGGAAATAATTAAACAAGATAAAGACAGCAAGCAGATACTGTGTGTGCAAGCTGCAGCGCTTCAATCTGATTAATGAAGGGTAATAGCTACAATTACATAGAGGATAGCAAACACCTCTCAGTGAATTAAAAGACAGTAATTCAATCAAATGGTCCAGATGCCAGTGTAAGTTGTAAGATCAAAGGTTGAGTGGTTTATGTTCATGATTTGAAGTTGGATTATTGCCTTGAATTCATTGAGGGCTGTCATACATTGTGGGTGTGTGTGCACATACGCATCCATACCATCCATCACACTTAAATGAAGCAAATCTTCCTTTAAAATTCTTTTCAAACCATTGCAATGTGGCTCTGTTTTGAAGATGGAAAATAGAACCCAGGACATGGATCAAAAGGCTACACCATATTGTTGAATTTATGATTTGGGATGTGAAAGTTATTGGATTTATGTTGTATGACCAGCAAGTATATCAGATTTTATGATATAGGGCTTTGCAGTATTATCGATATGTTTTTTAATGATTGGAGGAAAATTGACCACCTTCCACCACATTGTGGACCTAAGGGCGTATTGAACTACATAGTGCTTTTACATTCAAATCTCTGCTAAAAGCTCTACATATTCTGCCTAGACAGACACCTGTGCACAATCCTGTCAATGTTCACATTCTCAGAAGGCAAAGGCTTTCCACTCTGAAGCTCTGGATGACTACACTTCCTGTTTCATTGCAGCCTTTGCTTGAACCTCACATTGGCAGAATTGATGGCTGGAGACATGCTGTAGATGCGCTGTTGGTCGTTATTTGCATACTAATGTTCCAAATTGGTTCTCCTTTCAGTACAAAGGAAAACTTGCAGTTCAGCAATATTAAGAGGGTATATTCAGAGTATAGTACCCCTGTAAAGAAGCTATAAAGAAAGACTTGCATTTACATAGCACCTTTCACAACCTCAGGACATCCCAAAGTGCTTTATAGCCAATGAAATATTTTTTTGAAGTGTAGTCACTGTTGTAATGTAATTAAATATATTTTTGGCATTTCAAACAAGCCTGTAACTAAACACAATATTTAGAGAGTAGAGAATTAACTTCCTGAAGTACAAGGCATTATCTAATTGAATGGCTATATGATGCCCTAAAAGAAAGCTTGACTCATATATCTATATCCTCTGAATCTCCATGTCCAGTTCACTGAGAGGTATCGATTATGGGTAGTATTTCCATGGTCGTGAACATTCTTTCCACTTTACCTAACAATTGCACTTATGTTATATTTCTATTGCGGTTTGAGATGCCACATGATGTAGCATTTGAAGGACTGTTAGATTTATGGCCTGCAACCTACGATCAAGTTACGTTTTGCAGTGAATTGCAGGAAAATTCACTGCCTTTTTGAGTTTCCCTGTCGCCCTGGGTGAGATCAGTTAACTCCACACTACTGGAATTGAACCTGGGATCTTCTGTTCTGTGTGGCTCTGATCTGTTGCCTTTACCAACTGAGCTATTGGTGGAGCTAAAACAATCATAAGGCCACATCCAACCATGATTTTACTAGGAATTGCAGGAAAAGCATATTTTTGAATTTTTACTCCCCACTGCATGACCCTTCATGGAGAGAAGGCATCATGTTTTTGTGTACAGATCCTTGACTTTCCATACAAACAAAACCATGAATAGCTACCATTTTAGGCAATCACTTATATAATTTTGTAAATGTTGTGGCTGGACTATGAGCCAATATGCATAAGATTTTTCTGTTCCTCTCCAAAGCAACTACATAGAGTAAATAATTTCCAGTCTTTTATAAGCATTTGTGTCTCATCTCACACTCATTGCTCAAGGTCGCCTGTCCCTTTCAGCTGGCCTCACGAGGACTTTGCACATCAGGTTGTTTTTGTGATTTGTGTGTAGCGGTTAAATGAACAAGAAAGTAAGTTATATTTGCCACCTTTATTATGATTTTTGTCAGTCTTGAAATGCATCCCTCCAATACCCCTTGGTTGATCTTACTGAAGGAAAACACGTGCTCTTTTGATTTGTGTATAGTCAGTGTCTTGTAGCAATCTCATCTTCACTTTGCTGCCTCCTTCAAAGTGTCTGAGGTGTGATGCGTGAATAAGGCCTTGGGTGCAACAGGGATTGGGAGTAGGCCACCGCCAGGAGTATCCTCGGGTTCTCCTGCTCATTCGGTGGAAGAATGGTGAAATCTCCGGTTAGATCCGTACATGGAGTTTTTGCTGCTATTTTGCCGATGGTGAGAATTGCCAAGGAAATTCATATCTACTATGTTGCCGAACCTGCAACAAGACACTTTCTTGTGATTATCCCTTTCGTTCCTTATCACTTCATTTTGGATGATGTTCTGTTCATTTGAAGGTTGTACTGGCCGCGCTAGACGTGCTCCTATCTAGCTATCCAGCAAGTTAAACACTCATTCAAAAATAATTCTTCTGAAGCCGGTTGCTGTTTTGAAGCTTTACTTGAACAAATTTGTGAAACTGTAAACAAAGACAAAGTATGTTTTGTACATAAACTGAGTACTATACATTCGATATTACATAAGATATAAACATATTTACAACAGTAGAATAGACTAATTGTATAACTAACTAACATTTGGACTAACTTCTATAACTATCAAATATTAACCTTTTATAAACATAGTATTATCAAAATATTACTCTGACAACGTTGCTATTATGCTAAGGAACAAAGATACTCACAGATATTGTGCTTGGCCTAACATATGAAATCAGATTACATTGGATTGTGAATGGAACCTCTCATGGCAGATTCTCCATTACTCAAGTCAGGTTCTTCCTAGCAAAACTGCTTCCTGGGGTCAACAGGAAGAAAGGTAGGAAGGTCAAATGACCTCTCACAGGAACAAAGGTCAAATGACCTCACACAGGAAGAAAGATCAGATGACCTTTCCAGCATACAAACTGTTAACACAATAACCACCACCAGAGGGTGCTATCTGCACACACAAAATGTTCATTGGTCCAGAACAAAGGTAGTTAAATTAGAATAATTGAATCATAAAGCAAAGTAGGAGGCCATTCAACCCATCTTGCCTGTGCCGGCTCCTTGAAAGAGCTATCCAATTAGTTCAACTCCCATGCTCTTTACCCATAGTTCTGCACATTTCTCCTTTTCAAGTATTTATCCAATTTCCTTTTGAAAATTAATATTGAATCTGCTTCCACCACCCTTTCAGGCAGTGCATTCCAGATCATAACAGCTCATTGCGGAAATATATTTCTCCTCATCTCCCCTCTGGTTCTTTTGCCAATTATCTCAAAACTTTCCAAGAATGAGAGCGAGCGTTTTGGAAATAGATATTAATAAACCATTTTTATTTCCACTCTTAATTCCCAGCATGATTTTTAAGTGTATTTATATGCAACAACAACATGTATTTATATAGCGCCTTTAACATAGTAAAACATCCCAAGGTGTTTCACAGGAGTGTTAACTAACAAAATTTGACATTGAGCCACATAAGGAGATATTAGGGCAGATGCTTGGTCAAAGAGGTAGGTTTTAAGGAGCCTCTTAAGGTGAAAAGAGACGTAGAAAGGCAGAGAGGTTTCGGGAAGGAATTCCAGAGTTTAGAACCTCGGCAGCTGAAGGCACAGCCACCAATGGCGGAGCGATTAAAATCGGGGATGCTCAAGAGGCCAGATTTGGAGAAGCGAAGATATCTCGGAGGGTTGTAGGGCTGGACGAGGTTACAGAGATGGGGAGGGGTGAGGCCATGGAGGGATTTGAAAACAAGGATGCGAATTTTAAAATCGAGGCGTTGCTTAACCAGGAGCCAATGTAGGTCAGCGAGCACAGGGGTGATGGGTGAACGGGACTTGGTGCGAGTTAGGGCACTGGCAGCAGAGTTTTGGATGACCTCAACTTACGGAGGGTGAAGATAGGAGGCCAGCCGGGAGTGAGTTAGCATAGTCAAGTCTAGATGTAACAAAGTCATGGATGAGGGTTACAGCAGCAGATGAGCTGACATATGATCCATATGGATGCTGAATAGTACAGACTGCCATTCCCTAATATATGATTTGTTTTGTATTTTTTTTTACTGTGAGAAGTACAATGTTTTCAGTAGAAATAGCCCTGGTATTGCTGCTTGTGAGTTGAACTGTTGCTGGTAACTTGTACAAAAATTCTCTGTCCTCTGTGTAATATGTACAGATGTGAAGGGATTCTGTGCTTACTTTCCCCTACCTACTGGAAACACAGTTCCATTTTGGATGATGTATAAAAGGTGCAATGGTTCTTTATCACTACATTTTATCTTGTTTCAGTTAATGAATCCAAGAAGTGCAATGCATTTTTAATGGTGCCAGTAGTTTGGCACAATCTACGTGATTTTTTTGGAAACCTACTGAGCCATACATTTTAAATGCCATCATTTAGGTAGGTTTGATTGAATCTACATTCTTGCTGTGATTACAGGCTTGAAATTTTAATATTGGTTCAGATAAGAAACTGGTTATGCAAACTTGAGAGATAAAGTGAAGAAAAATACTTCTCTCTCAATTTTCTTCCACCTCATTATATATAATCCTGTAATTCTTTCTGGAAGAGAATTAATAGGATTAATTCTGTGTGGTTTTAGGATACAGGCAACACTTCCTACTAAAATGGAGCAAATTTAATGTCAAGGCCCTTAATCAGATTTCTAATATCAGTAATTGCGCTTCAGTAACTAAAATAATTGAAATTATCTGTACATTTGAAAGACTTAATATCCAGCCGTTTTAAAATTGTGTTGAACCAATCTCTTTGAATGAATGCACAGTAACTATTCTAAGAATAGTGAAGGTTTTTAAGTTTCAATTCAGACAGAAATAGATTGTTACCCTTCTTCAAAATTAATCTTCCTGGGATCACAGCAGCCGTCGTAATAGGTTGTCTTCTCAGCTCATCTGTTTAAAAACAAAATCTTGAAATTCCTATCATTTTAGTTGAAATAATGCTCTTTATAATCTGCTGTTACCATTGCTGTTTAGTCGCTGCCTAAACTGGATGTGCCATAAACAAGACAAGGTCTTCTTGAGTCAACTGCAGAGTAGTAGACTTTATGATGCAACACGTTAGGTGGCCTCCTCGATTATTCTTAATAGTTAAAAAGATTTAAACCTTGCTTTGGAATGTTTGTTTTTTCTGTTCCCTGTAACCATATGGCTGCATTTTATGGTGAAATGGATTCCACAGTATTTTTCCATGCGTAGCTATTTTTATAGTTAACTTGGTAGGGTTAGCTTGATGATTTGATATATTGAAATAACTTTAACTGCAGTCACATCTTCCATTAATTTCATCGCCATAACCATTGTTTATGACATTGTTTGTGACATCTCTGTTTTAAATTCAAGTTTTCAAATTAAATTACATTGATCAGGTTGGTAGCAAAGCTGAGAATATTCACTGGAAAGTAATTTTAGCAGCATTTTAGGGAAGTTAGTAGAGACCTGTACGTGATCAGACTCTCTCAAAGGTAACCTAAAGCAGAGGGATAACTTTTAAACCTGTGTATTAATTTTACCAGCCATTTTCATTCTTCCCTTGACCCGACATGAAAGCAAAATCAAAACAATTTGCAAAGTGTGAATGAGCCCAGTGAGTTTATTGCTTTTATTAGAGCAGGTACAATGCAGTTATTGACTTTCCCTCTATTATTTCATCTCCTGTGAGTGGTGAATAACCACAGGTAACACTTTTATGATGACAAATTTGTGAAGCTATCTGTTTCTAAAGACAGTTAAGCGAAAGGCTCCAGGATATCAGAATAACAGGATCCAATCTTTGTTATTCATCCTTGACTGGCTTCATTCCACAGATGACATTTTTATGGTCCCAGCAGGATTCGAGGCGTTGTGTTCCACAGATACTGTATTTGATCATCAATGTTCTTTACTTATTCCTATTACCTTGAAATCCTTTTACAGTATAACCAGCCCAGTGAAGCCCAAATGTGATGCCTATTAAGAAGGCTTTGAAAATGGATCAATTACAGTTAGCACTACTATTCAACACTCTGCACGTTGTTGCTAGTTGAGAAGTTGTTTGTAAATAAGGATGACTGAATACCAGTTCTGGACTTTATTCAGTGACCTGTTCAGTAAAGAGGTGAGGTACCTGTTCTTTTGTCAAAAAGTCTCCTTCCATAATCTCTATTGCCACCTCCTCCTGCTTTGTATGTAATGCAGTCAGAAGAGAGTCCACTTGTATTTTTAAATTTTTTAAAAATTCATCTTATGGGATCTGGGCGTTGCTGGCAAGGCCAGCATTTTTTGCCCATCCCTAATTACCCTTGAGAAGGTGGTGGTGAGCCGCCTTCTTGAACCGCTGCAGTCTGTACTCCCACGGTGCTGTTATGGAGGGAGTTCCAGGATTTTGACCCAGCGACGATGAAGGATCGGCGATATACTTCTTAGTCAGGATGGTGTGTGACTTGGAGGGGAACTTGGAGGTGGTGGTGTTTCCATGAGCCTGTTGCCCTTGTCCTTCTAGGTAGAAGAGGTCGCGGGTTTGGGAGGTGCTGCTGAAGAAGCCTTGGCGAGTTGCTGCAGTGCATCTTGTAGATGGTGTACACTGCAGCCACGGTGCGCCGGTGGTGGAAGGAGTGAATGTTTAAGGTGGTGGATGGGGTGCCAATCAAGCGGGCTGCTTTGTCCTGGTGTCGAGCTTCTTGAGTGTTGTTGGAGCTGCACTCATCCAGGCAAGTGGACAGTATTCCATCACACTCCTTACTTGTGCCTTGTGGATGGTGGAAAGGCTTTGGGGAGTCAGGAGGTGAGACACTCGCCGCAGAATACCTAGCCTCTGACCTGCTGCTGTTGCCACAGTATTTATGTGGCTGGTCCAGTTAAGTTTCTGGTCAATGGTGACCCCAGGATGTTGATGGTGGGGGATTAGGCGATGGTAATACCTTTGAATGTCAAGGGGAGGTGTTTAGACTCTCTCTTGTTCGAGATAGTCATTGCCTTGCACTTCTGTGGCGCGAATGTTACTTGCTATTTATCAGCTCAAGTCTGAACGTCATCCAGGTCTTGTTGCATGCGGGCAAAGACTGCTTCATTATCTGAGGAGTTGCAAATGGCACTGAACACTGTGCAGTCATCAGCGAACATCCCCATTTCTGACCTTATGTTGGAGGGACGGTCATTGATGAAGCAGCTGAAGATGGTTGGGCCTAGGACACTGCCCTGAGGAACTCCTGCAGTGATGTCCTGGGGCTGAGATGATTGACCTTCAACCACCACAACCATGTTCCTTTGTGCTAGGTATGACTCCAGCCAGTGGAGCGTTTTCCGCCCGATTCCCATTGACATCAGTTTTACTAGGGCTCCTTGATGCCATACTTGGTCAAATGCTGCCATGATGTCAAGGGCAGTCACTCTCACCTTACCTCTGGAATTCAGCTCCTTTGCCCATGTTTGGACCAAGGCTGTAATGAGGTCGGGAGCCGAGTGATCTTGACGGAACCCAAACTGGGCATCAGTGAGCAGGTTATTGGTGAGTAAGTGCCGCTTGATAGCACTGTCGATGACACCTTCCATCACTTTGCTGATGATTGAGAGTAGACTGATGGGGCGGAAATTGACCGAGTTGGATTTGTCCTGCTTTTTGTGGACGGGACATACCTGGGCAGTTTTCCACGTTGTCGGATGTATGGCAGTGTTGTAGCTGTACTGGAACCGCTTGGCTAGAGGCGCGGCTAGTTCTGAGTTCCTGAGTCTTTGGGGAACTCGCATCCTGGTTACACTGGGTGTTGTGGGGCAAAGCGACTCTGAATTGGGCTGAAATTCTGTTCCAGATGAACAGCATCACTCTTCAGTTTCAAATCTGGGGCAAATGAGAAAGAGTAATATCGGTGTATTTTTCCAGTTTATTGTTCTTTGGGTTCCAGGTTGCATGCTTCAGTGAGTTCATTGTGTTCACACACAATCATTTACAAGATGATCATTTTCAACAGAGCTAGGGTACATGGTCCAAAGTATATATTCTGTTTCTAGTGAAATTGAACTAGATACAACTTAAGTTTCTGGACACCATAGTTGAAAAAGAAAAACGAAGACTCGCATTTATATAGCACCTTTCAAGACCACCGGACATCCCAAAGCGCTTTACAGTTAATTAAGTACTTTTTGAAATGTAGTCACTGTTGTAATGCAGGAAATGCGGCAGCCAATTTGCGCACAGCAAGCTCCCACAAACAGCAATGTGATAATGACTAGATAATCTGTTTTAGTGATGTTATTTGAGGGATACATATTGGCTAGGACGCCAGGGATATCTCCCCTGCTGTTCTTCGAAATAGTGCTATAGAAACCTTTTATGTCCACCTGAGAGGGCAGACGGGGCCTCGCTTTAATGTCTCATTCGAAAGACGGCACCTCCAACAGTGTAGCACTCCCTCAGTACTGCACTGGATTGTCAGACTAGAGTTTTGTGCTCAAGTCTCTGGAGTGGGACTTGAACCCAGAACCTTCTGACTCAAAGGTGAGGGTGCTATCAAGTGAGCCACAGCTGACACCGTGATCTTCAAACAGCCAGTTTCAGCTCAACTGACTGAATGTATTGCTAAAGTTTAATGGTTAGTACTGAAAATTTCCCTCCCTGGTGGTCTGCTACACCTCCCACTACACCCATAGAAAAATACATTAAAATCTTGAATTTTAGTTTCCCACAGTGATTAAATTCCCTTTGCAGCAACATTGCAAAGATGAAATCATCTTTACAGCAGTTTATATTAGCATATTTCTGTTTAAATCCACCAAGTGTACGCTTTAAATCTTGATCTATGCAGTCTGAATTGTTTTCTACATAGCCGTAGATTGGAAGGAGCATTCTGTGAAGGCTATTGGTAAAATGGTGACTAGTTGCATGTTCGAAGATCATATATTGCTCAAGTTAACCATCAGTTTGTTGAAATTGATTAGATTTATCAAATGACAATAGTACATTTAAAACAGACTTTGGATGAAGATGTAATGAGCATTTGTGAACTGCTCATTAAATTAAGGCAGCTGGTTAATTTTGTTCACTTTCCTTACAATACGTAGCTATTTCTGCTGAATTTATTATACAATAAGGTAAAGAAATACTGATTATACAATACTGATAAAGTACATTCCTCCAAGATATCTTCAGTGAGCTAATTTTGCATTCAATATATTTGTTGAGAACTTAGTTCCTGCTGTTGGGAAGATGTCCATTTCTGCTGTTGGGAAGATGTCCATTTCTGCTGTTGGGAAGATGTCCATTTCTGCTGTTGGGAAGATGTCCATTTCTGCTGTTGGGAAGATGTCCATTTCTGCTGTTGGGAAGATGTCCATTTCTGCTGTTGGGAAGATGTCCATTTCTGCTGTTGGGAAGATGTCCATTTCTGCTGTTGGGAAGATGTCCATTTCTGCTGTTGGGAAGATGTCCATTTCTGCTGTTGGGAAGATGTCCATTTCTTTTGTAAAGTCAAGAAAGTGAAGAATGACCATAACAGCTAATCAGGCTGTCTGTCTTCTTGAAAACAATTTTCCATTGAGTTTGTGAGGTTGAGAAAAAAAATTGCTGCTTGATCATTTTGCATTGATTTAGCTGATCTCAGCCAGGGTGCCAGTATGAACATGCGAAAATGACTGTCAGGAAAGGACCAACTGGTCCATCAAGTCCGCCACACACCATGATGGCCGGAGCATCCTGACTACACATGTTACAATTAACCCCGGCACTCTGGACTAGAAAGGCGAAAAATCAACCAGGGTTCTACTAGTGGTTTAATTGCAAAATACTGCGGATGCTGGAAATCTGAAATAACAACAGAAAATGCTGGAAATACTCAGCAGGCCAGGCAGCATCCGTGGAGAGAGAAACAGAGTTAACGTTTCAGGTCTGTTCTGATGAAGGGTCCCAGACCTGAAACGTTAACTCTGTTTCTCTCTCCACAGATGCTGCCTGGCCTGCTGAGTATTTCCAGCATTTTCTGTTGTTATTTCTACTAGTGGTTGCTGTCCAATGACTTCTTCTGAAGAGTGAATGTGGAGAGAATTGGGTTGAGCTGTGATGTTCCATAACACAATTGCCAGTCAACAGTCAGTGTCCTGGCTCCCATGTGAATGGTCATTTGGGTCATATAGTGAAATACATAATAGAAAGAATAATGCAAACCTTAAGCAAGACAGTGCTAATGCTGGAAATCTGAAACAAAAACAAACAAATAGAAATACACATCTGGTCTGTCAGCATCTGCAGAGAAAAGGCAGGTTAGTGTCAGCAGCACCAAAGACGGGTTTTACTCAAAACACCAACCTGCCTATTCTTCCTGCAGATACTGGCTGACCTGCTGCGTGTTTCAGCACGTCCGGTTTCTGGCATTGAGGTTAAAGGAGAAGGGAAAGCTGGGGCAAGTACCTTCTCCCCACCCCGTCCCTCACACCTCCCCAAACCCCATCTCATTTCAAAAAACGTCATGTTTCCTACCGATTGGTAGTGCTCCTCAATTTGTACTGTTTTCTACCTTGTAGCAATGTGCTGTTTTGGGTCTTTGTTGTCCTCCCAAGCTTTCTAGAGATGGTCCACATGTTCCAGAGCTGCTCTGTTGATTTGAATGAAGGCAGCACTTCTGACTGCCCTGGATGCCGATTTGGAGCAAGCTAGGAAATCACTGCTGGCTGGTCTTTCTCTACCTGGCAGATAATAGAAAGAAAGAATTTGTATTTGTATAGCGCTGTTGATGACCTCAGGGCATCCCAAAGTGCTTTACAGCCAATGAAGCACTTTTGAAGTATAGTCAATGTTGTAATGTAGGAAACATGACAGCCAATTTGCGCACAGCAAGATCGCACCAGCAGCAATGTGGTAATGATCTGATAACCTGGTTTTAGATGTTGGTTGAGGGGTAAATATTGGCCACAACCCCAAAATACATTTCAACAATGATGTATCTTGATAAGGGATATTGAGTTTTCCATCTGTTTTTATGAGAGAGAGAGCTGTAGAAATGAGTGCTTTATACAGAAGTACTCCTAGAAATGGATCTCTGAGCAAACACTTAAAGAACTTGATATCTTGTAACTTGCTGGTAGAAAACCTTTATTCTGTATATATCTGTGGCAATATGTGATTTATGGATTGATGTATCTTGATATTGTGTGGCCACTCATTGCCTATGTGCATTAATTGTGCTATATATATCTCACACTGATTCAGAGATCCAGGTTATGCCTGTATGTTTTGGTTTTCAGACATATTATCGGACATCAATAATAAACATATTATTTAGAGCCAGGGCTGTGATTGTTCTCAGATAAACACCATGATCATAATGGCCCTGAAATTAGGATCGGGAGCTTCCCGCGGGTGCAAGCCCCCGATGTGCACTCACCCGGCGCGCCGACATCTGAAGCCCGGGCCTGCTTGCATTTCCTGTCACTGGCCCGGTTCAGCTGTCGGCGTGATGTGCTAACCTGATCCAGCGGCGTAGTTAGTGCGATGTGCCGGCTGGGATCAGGTGAGCACTGTGCAGCCAATCAGGGGAGGGGAAACTTCATTCATGAGTTTGACAGTAAGAGCTGTCAAACTCATGAAAAGTATGGGCTGCCAAAACACTACTTAAACTTTAAATAAAATTTTAAAAAACATCCCACTGATTATATTAACTATAAATAAGTTTAAAAAAATATTTTAAACAATTAATCAAATTTTTGAAAAAAATAAATTAAAAAAAAATAGGGTCTAAAACTAAACTTACCTTACTGTAAATTCTTTAAAAATAATAAACCTGTGGCAAATTTTTTTCTAAATTGTACTAAAAGACCACTTACCTGTAAAACTAAATACAGGTAGACTACCCTTTATCCGGACTTCCGAAAACCGAAACCCTCTAAAAACCGAAGGTTTTTTCGGTCAGCGTAAGTCGTGCGCACGACATGACCAGAGTGGCGCACTACTTACAGGCCTAGCCGGATAAGGGATAGTGTAGCATTTTTCCGCACTTCTGAAAACCGAAATCGCTCAGCGTAAGTGTACCAGCCTTTATCCGCACATCCGAAACCAGAAAACCTCTGAAAGCCGAAAGTGGAGCAAAGCATGACTTCTGAAAACCGAAATGCGCACGACCACGACCCCCGCCGACCCCCCGGCCGAACCCGACCCTCGACCCTCCCGCCATACCCCACTCCCGCCGACCCCCACCCCATTTCGGATAAGAGTATTTATCCCTGTAACTACAGTATTTATAGTCGTTATTTATCCCACCCTTTCGGATAAGGGATAGTGTATCCTTTATCCGCACTCCCAAAAACCGAATTACCTCTGAAAACCGAAGTGTTTTCGCGCACCTTCCGAAATCCGAAATTTTCCTAAAACCGAAACACGGCTGGTCCCGAGGTTTTCGGATAAAGGATAGTCTACCTGTACTTACGTCTGGTTTTTCCACGCGTAAAAACCGGAGGCCTTTACACTCGGGCAACTCTGGGGGGAAAAAAAAAGGAATTTCACTGCGCACGCGCTGCATCACAAGTCGCAAGCGTTCTGCCTCTTAACCCCTTGGGTCAGAGGACAGGAAATGCCGGTTTTCAGCGCATGCACTGTGCATGCTGAAAACCGGCAATTCCTCCGGGCACACGCGTGAGTACCCCGTCCATACTCACGCGTTGTGACAGGAATTACTGGGCCCATGTCTTCTTAACCCAAGCACATGTCATAAATTATTTCCAAATACCAAACAACTTAACCCTCCCCTCCTCACAATGATAATGACCCCAGATAATGGCCTATCCCGATTGGCAGGTAGAATATACTAATAATGTTGTGCAGTGTGGATCTATATGCCATTCCTGATTAAATATTTTTAAGTTGTTAGGATACTAGTGATTTCCAAATGACCCAAGGGCATTTCATGTACAAATTGTGCTCAATCTACTTTTCTTCGTGATTTCTTGCAAATTATAAATCAATGGAAGACTTTCATTATTCCTCTGAAAGTACAATCCCACAGCCTAGAATATCCAAACTAGATGGTGAAAAATGGCAGTATGTATGGATCTAGAGATGATTTGAGAGGGAAAAATTAACACCTGTTGCTAATGCCACCCTCAGATTTTTTTTCTTTGTACAGTCTTCAGGTTTTAAAAACCAAGCTTGCTTCGAGGTAGTGGCTCAGCTAGTTAGGCTGTGCAGACCGGTCAGGTCCCTGGTTTGATTCTTGCTCTGTTAAGCTAAGATGGAGGTAGAGGTACTATGATGGGCTTGAAGTGACTGTGGGATCGAAAGAGAAAAATTGGCCAGGGTTTGTTATCCAGCAACCCTGTTGGCAATTTGTATCTTTGTGTTGTTTGAGGATGGGATTAGGGTTGGTCGTGATGCTTGTAATTCCTGAGAACTTTTTTTTGTCTTATAATACACCTGTGAAGTGCCTTGGGATGTCTTACTATGTAGAAGGTGCTATATAAATACAAGTTGTTGTTGTTGAGACCCCATGCCTAGGTCTGTTTCAAGGTATAGGAGGGTACTTGTAGAACCATACCTCTCTCAGAGAGCAGAAAATGTGAACAAACAGCACAAAGTTGGCATTATGTAACCCCTACTTACTGCTTTACTTCACCTTTTCTCTTGTACCCCTTTTAACTTTAATGTTATGCAGTGTGGATCTTGGCCTTTCAGCTTGAGATTTTTATTTTTAAAAAGTTTAATTCATCAAATCCAGTTATAATTCTAATTCTGGAGGTGTTGCAGACTTTTAAATTGCATAATCTGTTTTGGAAAACTGCATAGAAAAAAATCTAAATGCTATATTAGACATATCCTCCTGTAAATGCTATTGAGATGCATTCCTCCTCATGAGTGCATGTTTTTCTTCCTTATTTTAACAAGAAGTCAGATCATTCCAGAAACAGCAGGCCAGCAAACATTTAAAACAGAAAGTGAGGTTAACATTTTGTATGGGGCTGCGATCTGTTCTGATGGTGAGCCACCTCAAGCATTAACCTTGCTTTCTCTTTCAGCTGCTGACTTACCCTCCTGTGTGTTTCCACCAATTTTTATTTTTGTTTCTTAATTCCAAGTATTCAGCAAAAAATGATTTAACTTTCAATTTTAGTTGAGAAAAAAAATACTTTGTTCCTTGAAGGGTTAAAGCCCATGTTACAAATCTGTTTTACAGACTGGTTTCCTATTGTCCTGATTTATTACAACTGATGTGGGGGGGAGGAGGCAGGGAGATACAGGGGAAGCTTGCTTTGACTGTGGTGGGTGGGTAATGTGTGAGGCGGGGGAATATTACAACTGAATGTCACGCTGTGACAGTCAGTGATGAATTGGACAACTGTAACAGAGATTCAGAGTGGCCTTTGCTTCTCAGTGGCTTTCTGTGTTGATCTTCCCTGGCTTACATTCACTATATGTTTGTGAAACTAGTTTAGCTTAAATTTGTAGGTTTGCTGTAGTTACCAACCTTGCAAATTTTTTTTTTCCACACTTGAGGGATTTGAATTCATTTTCAGTCCCAGAGTGAACATTCCATTTAAAATACAGATAGAAGGTAGAAAATGCAAGCGGGACCGATGCTGCACCTCTGACGAGCTGATATTCGCACTCCGCCCTGACTCCACCAGGTGTGTGGAGCTATTTCCCCCCCCTGCCTAACCACGATCTTGCCCCTGTTGGGGCAGAATTTCTCATCGGCG
This sequence comes from Somniosus microcephalus, assembly GCF_052327205.1. Taxonomy (NCBI): domain Eukaryota; kingdom Metazoa; phylum Chordata; class Chondrichthyes; order Squaliformes; family Somniosidae; genus Somniosus; species Somniosus microcephalus. The sequence continues at coordinate 182,408,204 of NC_140990.1, forward strand.
CGAGGCTCCGATAACCTCCCTCGGGAACCTCCACCTCACAGCTTGAGCCGTCTCAGAAATTCCCTCCACGTCTTTCCACTCTGCGCAGCGAGATTTCCTGTACGGGCTGCTCCGGCATGCACACTCCACTTTCTAACCCTCATCTGGCTGTCAGGACATGCCCTGGTGTTCCATTTCGCTATCTGGACACGCCCTGGTGTTCCATCTCGATATCCGGACACGCCCTGGTGTTCCATCTCGATATCCGGACACGCCCTGGTGTTCCATCTCGCTATCCGGACACGCCCTGGTGTTCCATCTCGCTATCCGGACACGCCCTGGTGTTCCATCTCACTATCCGGACATGCCCTGGTGTTCCATCTCGCTATCCGGACACGCCCTGGAGTTCCATCTCACTGTTCAGACACGCCCTGGTGTTCCATCTCGCTATCCGGACACGCCCTGGTGTTCCATCTCGCTATCCGGACACGCCCTGGTGTTCCATCTCACTGTTCAGAAACGCCCTGGTGTTCCATCTCGCTAGCCGGACACGCCCTGGTGTTCCATCTCACTATCCGGACACGCCCTTGTTGAATCCGTGATTCTTAAAGTATGATGTTTTCCAATAACTACACGGAGGCTGTAACTTAACAATCAACAGGTGTTTACTGGAGGAGGGTAGTCTAAAGACAAGCAGTACAGAGGCATGCTCAAGGCTTATATACAGGTGTGGTCACTGCCGGTACTACAGTATACAGGAGCTGTAAAAGTAGTGTTCTCTTAAAGGTACATACACTACAATTCCTCCCCTTTTTAGATTAGCAGTACCCATAATGTTCAAATAACAATTAACACTTTAACATGCACATTAAACTGAAATAGTCCATTTATAGATTCAGTCTTTGGCGCGGCTTCCTGATCCTTTCTGGATAGCGCCTTTCCTGAGGTTCTTGTTCTTGGTGCGGAGGCGATTTTGGTCCCTTTTCGTCGGTTATTTCATCAGCTTCCACTGCTACTGTTTCTGAGGTAGATGCTACCGGTATGTCGGGTTCATCCCCAGGGACGCGAGACATGGGGTTGACTCGTTCCTGTGACGCTAAGATCTGGTCGACGTGGCGTCTCACAATGTTCTCCCCGACATCCACTGTGTACATTAATGGCCCCTGCCGTGTGCATATCGTTCCGGGTTGCCATTTCTCTGTTCGGTAGTCGCGGGCCAAGACTGGTTGTCCAACATTGAAGCTCCTTGTCGGCTCCTCATTGATGTGCTGTAATTGTTTATCCTCAACATTTCTTCGCACATTTGGTCTGAGCAAATCCAGACGAGATCTCAACCTTCGGTTAAAGAACATCATGGCCGGGGTCTGGTTGGTAACTGCATGTGTCGCATTTCTGTAGGCTAACAGGAAATTGTCCACCTTATGCTGTAGTGCAATTTCATCAACGCACATGGCCTTTATCGCCTTTTTAAAGGTTTGTACGAACCTCTCAGCCAATCCATTTCTGGCTGGATGATACGGGGCGGATGTGTAATGCCATACCCCATTCCTTCTCATAAATTTCTGAAACTCTTCGGACACAAACTGTGGTCCATTATCAGAACAAATCTGCTCTGGCAAGCTGTTCCTGGCAAATATGGTCCGTAGGACTGCAATCGTTTTCTCTGTAGTGGTTGAGGACATTTTTATCACCTCAGGCCATTTCGAGTGAGCATCCACTGCTATTAAGAACGTCCATGAATGGACCAGCAAAATCAATATGCACCCGTTGCCATGGAGAGGAGGGCCACTCCCATGGGTGTAGAGGGGCATGTGGTGGTGCATTTTGGACCTTCTGGCATCCTGAGCAGCTCTTGGTTAGGTCCTCGATTTGTTGATCGATCCCCGGCCACCACACATAAGCCCTAGCAAGGCTTTTCATTTTCACCCATCCCAGATGACCTTCGTGAAGCTCATTGAGCACTCTCTCCCTTAACTTGGGTGGAATTACCACTCGGGATCCACACATCACTGCCCCCTGGCATACTGACAGCTGTTCTCTTCTGGATGAGAATGCTGGCAACAGTGAGTCGCCATGTGTTGGCCATCCCCTCACCGTCAAATCATATACCCGAGACAGTGTCGGATCATTGCGGGTCTCCTTCTCTATATCCGCGTTCGTTACTGGCAATCGTTCAATTATTGACGAATAAAATATCTCGATAGGGTCCACTGCTGGTGCTTCCTCCACAGTAGGCAGTGGCAGGCGTGATAGCCCATCAGCGTTTCCATGCTGTTTCGTGCCTTTATATTCTATTTCATATTGGTTCGCCCCTACAAAAAGGGACCATCTTTGTAACCGTTGTGCAGTCATCACCGGAACGCCCTTCTTTGGATTGAAGATGGAGACAAGTGGTTGGTGGTCAGTCAGCAAGGTGAACTTCTGCCCATGCAGATAGTGGTTGAATTTTTTTACTCCCCATACTAGGCTGAGGGCCTCCCTGTCAATCTGGGCGTAGTTGCGCTCGGCTGAGGTTAGTGACCGAGACACAAAGGCTACTGGCCTCTCCAACCCGTCTGGGAATTTGTGCGACAGCACCGCTCCATTACCATAGGGTGATGCATCACATGCCAACCGAATTGGTAGTGCTGGATTGAAATGGGCCAACACCTCTTTTGATGTGATCAATTCTTTGCACTTCCGGAAAGCTCGTTTACATTCATCATTCCACTTCCATGGTACCCCCGTTTGCAGTAGGGTGTTCAGTGGGTGTAATGCTGTCGACAAATTTGGTAAGAACTTATGGTAGTAGTTTACCAGCCCGAGGAACGACCTCAGTTGTGACACATTTTCCGGTGCTGGAGCCTTGACTACTGCCTCAATCTTTTCAGGGGACTTATGTAACCCCTCTTCATCAATAACGTGGCCACAATACGAGATCTGCTTCTGGAAAAATTCGCACTTGTGGCGATTAGCTCGTAGCCCATATTCCTTTAATCTAGTGAGCACCTTCTCCAGGTTGGCGAGGTGATCACTGTCATTTTCACCCGTGACCAGGATGTCGTCCAAATAACACTGGGTCCCTGGAATCCCTTGCAGGACTTGATCCATTGCCCTTTGCCAAATAGCCGGAGCCGATGCTACCCCGAACACCAGCCGGTTGTATTGGTAGAGACCTTTATGAGTGTTGATCGTGAGGTATTGTTTCGAGGCTTCTTCTACCTCCATTTGCAAGTACGCCTGGGCCAGATCAATTTTGGTGAAGCGTTTACCTCCAGATAGCGAGGCGAAAATATCCTCAATCCGTGGAAGTGGATATTGTACCATGTGAAGGACTGGGTTCACTGTCACCTTAAAATCCCCACAGATGCGGACCTTCTTTGGTTCCCCAGGCGTATTACTCAACGACCTCTTCATTACAGGAACGATGGATGTAGCCCACTCGCTCCAGTCCACTTTGGACAGTACTCCTGAACGTCCCTTCCAGCTCTGCTTTGACGGCTGGTCGGATCGCATAAGGCACCGGTCTGGCCTTAAAAAAAAAAAAAAAAAAAAACTTTGGGCTTGCATTTTCCTCTATTTTAATCGTTGCTGTTATGCCTTTTTGTGTTCCGAGTCCCTCCTGGAACACTTCTTGTGCGTCAGTTAGCATTTTTGACAGTCGTCCAGGTGTGACGTCGTCATCCTTCTTGGCCTCAACCTTCAGTGTCTGTATGGAATGCCAATCTAATTGTATCTTCCGGATCCATTCACGTCCTAGTAGTGGTGGTCCTCCATCTGGCAATACATATAGGTCCATTTTAGGTATTTCCTGGCCTTTGTATATCACTTTCACCCTTATTTTTCCTTTGGGGTAGACTTTTTGCCCCGTGTACGTCTTCAAGACAATCTCTGTAGCTTTCAAGGGTATATGTGAAAATAGCCGCTTGTAGTCCCTTTGGTTTATGACTGTTAGGGCTGATCCTGTGTCCAATTCCATTTTCACTTGGACTCCGTCTATCTTGAGTGTGACCCAGATAGTCTGGTGATCCTCCATTTTGGTTACCTTATGAAGTTTCAGACAACCCAGCTCCTTACTTCCGGAGTCTGTATCACTTTTCTGTTCGTCTGAACTGCTGTCCATCACCTTATGTAGCTTTTTGTACTTCTCCTGTGGAGATTTCTTGCTGTTGGTTTTCTTCCCTGACCTGCAGACTCTTGCTATGTGTCCTGCTTTTCCACACTATCTGCACACTTGGTCCTTGAACCAACAATCCTTCTGGTTGTGTGTTGTTCTGCCGCAGCGATAACACTTCCCTGCTCCATATGACATTTCATTGGTGCCATATTCTTGCGGTCTCCGTTGTATCTCTGCAGCGCCCCGTGCGGCTGCTTCGTGTGATACTGCCATGCTGAAAGCCTTGTCCACCGTAAGATCCTTTTCTGATAGAAGCCGTTTCTGGGTTCCTTCACTTTGAAGCCCACACACAAACTTGTCCCCTAACGTATCTGCTAGTCCCACTCCAAACTGGCAGTGTTTCGATAGCTTGCGCAGTTCCGTTAAATACTCAGCATTACTTTCGTCTTTATGCTGGTTCCTTTTGTGGAACTTAAATCTTTCTGCTATCAGCAGCGGTGTGGGGTTTAAGTGGTCCTGTAGGATTTCTACTATGCTTTCGAAATTCTTATCCACGGGCTTCTCTGGGTGTGGTAAACCACTGTTTGTATTCCACTGTGTACATGCCTGGACATGCCTCGGCTGACTCCTCCCACAAGTCCGAGTATAAAGGTGACTGCTCCCCAGCCCTTTGTATTTCTGGACCGGTCGACCACTCGAGGCAGACCTTCATTCTTTTGTTAATAAAAGCCTTTAGTTACTCTCTTAACTCTCAGTCTTTTATGAGTAATTGATAGCGCATCAATTTTATTAACAAAATTTTTATAGTGGAGAAGATCCTCACACCAGCATGCCTGGACTTAGATCATCGGGAGGCGGACTCATCCACCAAGTTTACTCACTGGCTTAAGTGTTTCGAAAAATTCCTGACCGCCTCCGCAGCAATCAAATCGGACGAGGACAAACTGGATGTCCTGACCTCCAAAGTGAACCACCGAGTGTACTCGGTCATCCAAGACGCGACCTCGTACGCGGACGCTATCAAGCTCCTCAAGGACCAGTACACGCGCCCAGTGAACGAAGTGTACGCCAGGCACCTTCTGGGGAGTCGTAAACAACAACCTGGGGAATCGACCGTGGAATACCTTCAGGCACTGTCTGTGCTTGGCCGGGCCTGTGGTTGTAAGGATGTAAAGGCCGCCGTGTACACAGAGGAACTTATCCGGGACGCTTTTGTAGCGGGCCACAGATCCAATTACACCCGACAGCGACTGTTGGAGCAGAGTGACCTCGACCTCAACAAGGCCTCTGAACTCGCACTATCATTGGATGCAGCCTACCGGGGCATGGATGCCTACTCCTCTGCACCGTGGACGCCGCGGGGAATGACAGCCTGGGACACGGTAGGACCGCCTCATAGCGCCGTGCCACCCCAGCCACACCCCAGCAACGGCCCAACTACCGCAGCAGTGTCCCAAGGCCAGACAGCAGTGCCCCAAGGCCAGAAATGCTACTTCTGTGACCAGGCAAAACACCCCAGAGCGCGCTGCCCGGCGAAAAACGCGATCTGCTCGGGCTGCGGGAAGAAGGGACACTACGCTAGCGTCTGCAGGGCCAAAGCCACCCCAAACCCCAGCAGCGCCGCGTGTGGGCCATGCGGGCCGCCATCTTGGGCCTCCCCGGCCATGTGCGAACCACCGGTACAGCAGCCATTTTGGACGCCTCCAGCCACATGGGGATCATGGACGCCGCCATCTTGGACGACAGCCGGAACGCAGCAGGCCCCCAACACCGCCTCATCTGATACCCGCAGCGACACACCGACCCCTACGCTGGCATCCGTTACACTGGACCAAGCGAGACCGCACCAGCTGGCCAGTTCCACAATGGACATTAAGGTAAATGGTCACGATACAATCTGCCTTTTTGACTCTGGGAGCACGGAGAGCTTCATCCACCCCGACACGGTGCGGCGTTGCTCTCTCCCAGTCCTGCCTGCGCACCAGCGGATTTCTATGGCCTCCGAGTCCCAGTCGGCGGACATTGGCGGCTACTGCGTGGTGACACTCTTAGTTGACGGGACTGTGTACGATCATTTTAAACTTCTGGTCCTGCCCGACCTCTGCGCTGCCGTCCTGCTGGGGTTAGATTTTCAGTGCCACCTTAAAAGTGTTACGATGGCGTACGGTGGACCCCTACCCCCACTCACAGTCCGCAGCCAGCAACTTCCAAATTGCCCGCCGCGCACCAGGTGCAACCTCTCCACACTCAGAGTCACCCCCCCACTGTTTGCTAACCTCACCCCCGACTGTAAGCCCATCGCCACAAAGAGCAGGCGATACAGTGCCGGGGACAGGGTTTTCATTAAAACCGAAGTGGAGCGGCTCCTGAAGGAAGGGATTATTGAGGGCAGCACCAGCCCCTGGCGAGCCCAGGTTGTGGTCGTTAAGACCGGTGAGAAGCAGCGCCTGGTCATCGACGACAGCCAGACAATAAATCGCTACACCCTGCTGGACGCCTACCCACTCCCCCGCATAGCTGATATGGTCAACCAGATCGCGCAGTACCGCGTCTTCTCGACCATTGACCTGAAATCAGCGTACCACCAGCTCCCTATCCGCCCTGAGGACCGCCAGTATACTGCCTTTGAGGCAAACGGCCGCCTCTATCACTTCCTTAGGGTTTCCTTTGGCGTCACCAACGGGGTCTCCGTCTTCCAAAGGGAGATGGACCGGATGGTAGATCAAAATGCGTTGCAGGCCACTTTCCCATATCTGGACAATGTGACCATCTGCGGCCATGACTTGCAGGACCATGACGCAAACCTCGAAAAATTCCTCCGCACCGCCCAACTCCTGAACCTGACATATAACAAGGAGAAGTGCATATTCCGCACAAACCGCCTTGCCATCCTTGGCTGTGTTGTGGAACACGGAGTCATCGGCCCCGACCCCGACCGGATGCGTCCCCTTATGGAACTTCCACTGCCCCACTGCCTCAAGGCCCTGAAGAGGTGCCTAGGGTTTTTCTCCTATTACGCCCAGTGGGTCCCCTACTATGCGGACAAGGCCCGTCCGCTGATCAAGTCCACCTCTTTTCCCTTGACGGCAGAGGCCCGCTTAGCCTTCCACTGTATCAAGGAGGACATTGCCAAAGCCACCGTGCACGCAGTGGACGAATCCATCCCCTTCCAGGTGGAAAGCGACGCGTCCGACTTTGCCCTGGCCGCTACCCTCAATCAGGCGGGGAGACCCGTGGCCTTCTTTTCACGAACCCTCCAAGGCCCGGAGACCAGACACTCCGCTGTTGAGAAGGAGGCCCAGGCGATTGTGGAGGTTGTGCGTCATTGGAGGCACTACCTGGCCGGAAAACGATTTACCCTGCTCACTGACCAACGTTCAGTTGCTTTCATGTTTAACAACAAGCAGAGGGGCAAAATCAAAAATGACAAGATCTTGAGGTGGAGAATCGAACTTTCCACCTACAATTACGAGATCTTGTACCGGCCCGGGAAGCTCAATGAACCCCCGGATGCGCTATCGCGTGGCACCTGCGCCAGCGCGCAGATCGATAGACTGCGGGCCCTCCACAATGACCTCTGCCACCCGGGGGTCACCAGGTTCTTCCACTTCATCAAGGCCCGCAACCTGCCTTACTCTATTGAGGAGGTCAGGACCATGACCAGGAACTGCCAAGTCTGCGCTGAGTGCAAACCGCACTTTTATAGACCAGACAGGGCCCACCTGATAAAAGCCACTCGCCCCTTCCAGCGCCTGAGCGTTGATTTTAAAGGGCCTCTCCCCTCCTCCGACCGCAATGTGTACTTCCTCAATATTATTGATGAGTACTCCCGTTTCCCGTTCGCCATCCCCTGCCCGGACATGACCAGTGCCACGGTCATTAAATGTCTGAACGACCTCTTCACCCTGTTCGGTTTCCCCAGCTATATCCATAGCGACCGGGGCTCATCGTTTATGAGCGACGAACTCCGTCAGTACCTGCTAACTAGGGGTATTGCCACAAGCAGGACCACCAGTTACAACCCCCGGGGGAACGGACAGGCGGAAAGAGAAAATGCGACAGTTTGGAAGGCCGCCCTGCTAGCCTTAAAGTCTAGGGGCCTTCCAACCTCCCGCTGGCAGGATGTGCTCCCCGATGCGCTCCACTCTATTCGGTCACTGCTCTGCACTGCCACTAACGCCACCCCTCATGAGAAAATGTTTCTCTTCCCAAGGAAGTCCACATCGGGGACATCGCTACCGCCATGGCTGACGTCCCCAGGGCTGGTCCTACTGAGAAGGCACGTGAGGACCCATAAAACGGACCCCCTGGTCGAGAGGGTCGACCTCCTCCACGCCAACCCCCAGTATGCTTACATTGCATACCCGGACGGGCGGGAGGACACAGTCTCCATAAGAGACCTTGCACCCTCGGGGGCCGCAGTAACTCACTACCACCCCCCCCCCCCCCCCCCCCCCACGATCCGATATCCAGCCCCAGCAGACGGCAGGCCTGGGCCCCGCGACCCGCTCGACATCTACGAGGACGACACGCCTGTGCCACAGCCTACGCAGGACTCGATGCCGGAAGCTCCACTACCCCTGCTGTCACCACGCAGATCACAGCGGCAGACAAGACCTCCGGAGAGACTCCAATACACTAACTTTTAATACACTTCACCCCGCCGGACTCAATTTTAAACAAGGGGTGAATGTGGCAAACCACTGTTTGTATTCCACTGTGTACATGCCTGGACATGCCTCGGCTGACTCCTCCCACAAGTCCTAGTATAAAGGTGACTGCTCCCCAGCCCTTTGTATTTCTAGACCGGTCGACCACTCGAGGCAGACCTTCATTCTTTTGTTAATAAAAGCCTTTAGTTACTCTCTTAACTCTCAGTCTTTTATGAGTAATTGATAGCGCATCACTGGGGTTATTAGGTTTCGCAGTAAGCCATAAGTTTTTGCACCCATGGAATTTAACAAAACCAGTGCTTTCTTAGCATCTGGCACTTCATTCGCCCTGCAGTACACCTCAATGCGTTCCACATATGTCGCCCAATCTTCAACTTCATTGTCGAACGCAGTGATACTGCCACTCTTCGGCATCCCTGGGTGTGATTTAACTGTCTAAAATGGCGTCTCCCGCGCTCGCCCTTCTTCTCCGCTGCGGCTTCTAAAAATGGCATCTCCCGCGCTCTCCCTTCTTCTCCGCGGCTCAATGGCGTCTCCCGCGCTCTCCCTTCTTCTCCCCGCGGACGCTGTTCAGCCCTTGAGCCCTGGCTGTGCTCTGCGCGTTCTCCTGTGCGCCTTTCCCGTTGCCGCCGCTCGGTCCTGAAACCAGCTGCTGCTTCACCCTCTCTCTCTTTTGTTTTTCCTCAACGCCGCTCGGTTTTCAACCCCCGGCTGCACCCTGTGCGCTTCACCCTCTCTCTTACCCCGTCGACGCTGCTCGGCTTTTTCTCTGCCGTCGGTCGGCTCCAGCCGCTGCTGTCCGGGAAGGGTCTGCGCTGTACCTGTTGCCAGTCTGTTGCTGGATCGCCGTGGCTGGGGAACCAAGCCCGGCTCGCAACAGCCTCCCCTGCGATGTTCACTCTCTGCCGGATGACTGGGCGGTTGCTCGTGGTCGACGCCTGTGCTTCTGGCCTCGACTTCCTTCCACTGCCCTCCCGGAGCGAATCCTTGAAGGGAAATGCAGAGTTGCAGGTCGATTCGAATCGACCTCGTCGCCACTGTTGAATCCGTGATTCTTAAAGTAAGATGTTTTCCAATAACTACACGGAGGCTGTAACTTAACAATCAACAGGTGTTTACTGGAGGAGGGTAGTCTAAAGACTGACAGTACAGAGGCATGCTCAAGGCTTATATACAGGTGTGGTCACTGCCGGTACTACAGTATACAGGAGCTGTAAAAGTAGTTCTCTCTTAAAGGTACATACACTATAGCCCTGCTGTTCCATCTCACTATCCAGACACGCCCTGGTGTTCCATCTCACTATCCGGACACGCCCTGGTGTTCCATCTCGCTATCCGGACACGCCCCGGTGTTCCATCTCGCTATCCGGACACGCCCCGGTGTTCCATCTCGCTATCCGGACACGCCCCGGTGTTCCATCTCGCTATCCGGACACGCCCCGGTGTTCCATCTCGCTATCCGGACACGCCCCGGTGTTCCATCTCGCTATCCGGACACGCCCCGGTGTTCCATCTCGCTATCCGGACACGCCCCGGTGTTCCATCTCGTTATCCGGACACGCCCCGGTGTTCCATCTCGCCATCCGGACACGCCCCGGTGTTCCATCTCGCTATCCGGACACGCCCCGGTGTTCCATCTCGCTATCCGGAGACGCCCCGGTGTTCCATCTCGCTATCCGGACACGCCCCGGTGTTCCATCTCGCTATCCGGACACGCCCTGGTGTTCCATCTCGCTATCCGGACACGCCCTGGTGTTCCATCTCACTATCCGGACACGCCCTGGTTTTCCATCTCGCTGTTTGGACATGCCCCGATGTTCCATTTTGCCATCCCGTCGAGGTGGAACCAACATTGGAAGGCTCTCTTGTGGGCGTCCTTCCCTGCACCATTGGGGATCTGGGGTGGAGAGTGTTTCGGAGCAGTAGCGGCCAATGTAGTTTTAAGCCACTTTACTGATACCCAGGAAGCTTGCAACTTCTACAGTCTGGATGAATACCTTCTGGGCGGGGGAGTGGGACTAGCTGAAGTGCTCTTGCAGAGTGCCGGCATGGACTCAATTGGCTGAATGGCCCCCTTCTGTGCTGTAGCCATTCTCTGATCTTCCATGTCTACAGGGAGTTTGGGAGGCTGCAGCCCTATTCCATTACTTAAGGGGCTGTTCCTCAATTTCTGGCTACATTTTAGCCCAACACGTCGGATCTTCGGCCACCCCATGCGGAGAGGTGTCGTGGGTAAGTCGGAGGACCTTCTTGTGGATCTGCTCCTGTGCCTGGAGAAGCCGGCCATTTCCAGGTCCAGGACGAGTGTGACCTACAGAGAGGGTCGTTCTGGCTGCCTAGCCCTCTTTCATGGTCTAGTCTATGCCCGGGTGGCCTTGGAGAGGGAGCGTACCGTGTCCATCGGTATGCTTGGTGCTTTCTGTGACCGGTGGGTATCGCAAGGCATAGAGTGTCTTATCGACACCGATTATAATGTTGTGGTTTAAAGTCGGTGTTTACATTAGTTTCATGAGATTTATTAGATTTCATGTTTAATTATATTAGCGGTGCCTCCTCAGTTTGAGGTGCACTTGTGCAGCTGCCTTTCTGTTAGCGCCACTGGGGCAACCCGGCAGCACCCCTACTGGTTTATTTAAAATATGCAACTGAAGCTGCTCCTTCTCTGCAAACTTCACATTTTAAATAACAAGGTGAAGGACATCATCAGACAAGGTTAAACCTCAAAAGGGCAAGCATCTTCTGTTGGCTGATCAGCATGCCTTTGATGGGTCTGGCACCTGTGGGAATGTATGCAACCAGCCTGCTGTTCCCTCTTTTTCCCATTTATTAGGAAGCTAGATGGTGGGAGTCAGCCCTGGAGGACCCAAGAGATGGAACAATTGGAGGAAAATTATAAAGACAAAAAAAGTGTCAGTAAGAGGAGGGGCGGGGCCAGTTAGGGACCAAAAAGGAGACCTATGCATGGAGGCAGAGGGCCTGGCTGAGGTACTAAATGAGTATTTTGCATATGTCTTCACCAAGGAAGAAGATGCTGATAAGGTCATAGTGAAAGAGGAGGTAGTGGAGATAATGGAAGGGATAAAAATTGATAAAGAGGAGGTACTAGAAAGGCTGGCTGTACTTAAAGTAGATAAGTCACCAGGACTGGATGGGATGCATCCTAGGATGCTGAGGGAAGTTAAGGTGGAAATCGCGGAGGTATTGGCTGTAATCTTCCAATCCTCCTTGGATACAGGGGTGGTGTCAGAGGACTGGAGAATTGCAAATGTTATACCCTTGTTCAAAAAAGGGTGTAAGGATGAATCCAGCAACTACAGACCAGCCAGTTTAACCTCGGTAGTGGGGAAGCTTTTAGAAACGATAATCAGGGACAAAATTAACACTCTGACAAGTGTGGATTAATTAAGGAAAGCCAGCATGGATTTGTTAAAGGCAAATCGTGTCTAACTAACTTGATCGAGTTTTTTGATGAGGTAACAGACAGGGTTGATGAGTGCGCTGCGGTTGATTTGGTGCACATGGACTTACAAAAGGCGTTTGATGAAGTGCCACATAATAGGCTTTCCAGCAAAGTTGAAGCCCATGGAATAGAAGGGACAGTGGCAGCATGGATACAAAATTGGCTAAGTGACAGGAAACAGAGTAGCGGTGAACGGTTATTTTTCAGACTGGAGGGAGGTATACAGTGGTGTTCCCCAGGGGTCAGTACTAGGACCACTGCTTTTCTTGATGTATATTAATGACTTGGACTAAGGTGTACAGGGCACAATTACAATATTTGCAGATGACACAAAACTTGGAAGTATAATGAACAGTGAGGAGGATAGTGATAGACTTCAAGAGGACATAGACAGGCTGGTGAAATGGGTGGACATGTGGCAGATGAAATTTAACGCAGAAAAATGCAAAGTGATACATTTTGGTAGGAAGAACGAGGAGAGGCAATATAAACTAAAGGGTACAATCCTAAAGTGGGTGCATGAACAGAGACCTGGGGGTATATGTGCACAAATCATTGAAGGTGGCAGGGTAGGTTGAGAAAGTGGTTAAAAAAGCATATGGGATCCTGGGCTTCATAAATAGAGGCAGAGAGTACAAAAGCAAGGAAGTTATGCTGAACCTTTATAAAACACTGGTTTGGCCTCAACTGGAGTATTGTGTCCAATTCTGGGCACTGCACTTTCGGAAGGATGTGAAGGTCTTTGAGAGGGTGCAGAAAAGATTCACAAGAATAGTTCCAGGGATGAGGGACTTCAGTTACGTGGATAGACTAGAGAAGCTGGGGTTGTTCTCCTTGGAGCAGAGAACGTTGAGAGGAGATTTGATAGAGGTGTCCAAAATCATGAGGGTCCAGACAGAGTAGATGAGAGAGACTGTTCCCATTGGCGGATAGGTCGAGAACCAGAGGACACAGCTTTACGGTGATTGGCAAAAGAACCAACGGCGACACGAGGAAAAACTTTTTTACGCAGCGAGTGGTGAGGATCTGGAATGGAATGCCTGAAAGGGTGGCGGAGGCAGACTCAATCATGGCTTTCAATAGGGAATTGGATAAGTACCTGAAGGAAAAAAATTGCAGGGATACGGGGAAAGGGCGGGGGAAGGGGACTATCTGAAGTGCACTTGCAGAGAGCTGGCACGGGCTTGACGGGCCGAATGGCCTCCTTCTGTGTAGTAACCATTCCATGATTTTGCACAACACTTCTTTTGAATAAACTATTCTCTTTGAAAGTTGAAGTATTGTGGTAAACCACTGTTATTGTTGTTCACTTGTTGTTGTTGTTGCACACTGTTGTACCTAGGCATGCCTCAGCATGTCTCTGCTGGCTCCGCCCCTGGCTCCACCCACAGGCCCAGGTACAAAGGTGATTGCCCTGCAGCCCTCGGCCTTCTTGGAACCCAGTCAACCACGAGAGGCATGCTCTGTTCTTTGCTAATAAAAGCCTTTAGTTACTCTCCTAACTCTCCATCTTTTATGAGTAATTGATAGCGCATCAATTTTATTAGCAAAAACAAAATGTCGACAAACGCTGAGCAGCAGGCTGCTGCACCAAACGCTGAGCAGCAGGCTGCTGCACCAAACGCTGAGCAGCAGGAGCTGCTGCGAGCCCTCAGACCAACATGCCTGGACCTAGACCCCCAAGAAGCGGGTTCGGCTACCAAATTCGCGCATTGGCTGCGTTGCTTCGAGGCCTACCTGCAAGCCTCAACTGTGACCCTGGACGAAAACAAGTTGGAAATCCTGGCCTCAAAGGTGAGCCACCAAGTTTATACAATAATCCAGGACGCGACGAGCTACGCGGCGGCTATCGATCTGCTAAAAGGGCAATACGCACGCCCGGTAAATACGGTCTATGCCAGGCACCTCTTAAGATCCCGCAGACAGCAGCCCGGGGAATCGGTGGAGGCCTTCCTACGGGCACTACGGATACTTGGCTGAGACTGCGATTGCAAAGAAGTATCAGCCACAGCACACACGGAGGGACTGATCCGAGATGCTTTCGTTGCGGGTCTAAGGTCCGACTACTCCCGGCAGAGACTGTTGGAAAAGGGAGAAATGGACCTGAGAAAGGCAGTGTCCCTCGCGCTCTCGCTCGACGCGGCCCACAGGAATATGGACGCCTTCTCCCCTAACCGCTCCGCAACGTGGACGCCACAACCTTGGGTCATGGGACCGCCACCTTCAACTGCTGCTGCGATGTCCAAGGCACAGAAATGTTATTTTTGTGGCCAGGCAAAACATCCCAGAGCACGCTGCCCGGCGAGAAACGCTACCTGCTCCGGCTGCGGGAAGAAAGGACACTATGTCAGCGCCTGCAAAGGTAAAACCGCTAACGCCAGCAGCGCCGCGTGCGAACCGTGGGGGCAGCCATCTTGTCCGCCATCTTGGGCTCCCCCAGCCGCGTGGGGATCGGGACCATGGGCGCCGCCATTTTGTCCGCCATCTCGGACGTCTCCAACTTCAACCACGGGGGACCCGGACTCAACCACCGCCTCATCTGACGACCACATCGACTCGCTCGACCATACGCTGGCCTCCGTGACGCTGGACCAATCTCTCCCTCATCAACTGTCCAGGTCCATGATGGACATTACGGTAAACGGCCGCGCCACTACCTGCCTTTTTGACAGCGGGAGCACGGAAAGCTTTATCCACCCCGACACGGTGCGCAGTTACTCTCTCCCGGTCCTGCCGACGCGACATCGGATCTCTTTGGCTTCCAAAGCCCAGTCAGCGGACGTTGGTGGCTACTGTGTCGTGACCCTTTCAGTAAGGGGCACAGAATACAAAAATTTTAAACTCCTGATCCTGCCCCATCTTTGCGCTGCCGTTCTACTGGGGTTGGATTTTCAGTGCCACCTTAAAAGTGTCACATTAGCGTACGACGGACCCCTCCCCCCACTCACAGTCTGCAGCCAGCAGCTTTTAAATCGCCCGCCGCGCACCATTTGCAGCCTCTCCACCCTTAAAGTCCCCCCCCCCCTCCTCCTTGTTCGCTAACCTCACCCGCGACTGTAAGCCCATCGCTACCAAAAGCAGGCGTTACAGTGCCGGGGATAGGAGCTTCATTAAATCCGAGGTAGCAAGACTCCTGAAGGAAGGGATTATTGAAAGTAGCACCAGCCCATGGCGAGCACAAGTGGTGGTAGTGAAGACTGGCGAAAAACAGCGCCTAGTTATTGACTACAGCCAGACGATCAATCGCTACACCCAGCTAGATGCATACCCACTTCCCCGCATATCTGACATGGTCAATCAGATAGCACAATACCGGGTGTTCTCGACGATTGATCTGAAGTCGGCATACCACCAGCTCCCCATCAGGGCTGAGGACCGCCAGTACACAGCTTTTGAAGCTGACGGTCGTCTCTACCACTTCCTCAGAGTTCCCTTCGGCGTCACCAACGGGGTTTCAGTCTTCCAACGGGAGATGGACCGGATGGTTGACCAGAACGCGCTCCAGGCCACTTTCCCCTATCTAGACAACGTCACCATCTGCGGCCGCGACCAGCAGGACCATGATGTTAATCTAGAGAAATTCCTCTGTACGGCCCAGCGGCTGAACCTAACATACAACAAGGACAAATGTATGTTCCGTACCAAGCGCCTTGCCATTCTTGGCTGTGTAGTGGAGAACGGAGTCATCGGCCCCGACCCCGACAGGATGCGCCCCCTTATGGAGCTCCCCCTCCCCCACTGCCAAAAAGCACTGAAGAGATGCCTAGGGTTTTTCTCGTACTATGCTCAGTGGGTGCCCAACTATGCGGACAAAGCCAGACCCCTCATCAAGTCCACCACCTTCCCCCTGACAGCAGAGGCCTGTGCAGCCTTCACTCTCATAAAAGGAGATATTGCGAAGGCCACAATGCACGCAGTGGATGAGTCCATCCCTTTCCAAGTGGAGAGCGACGCATCTGACTTCGCCCTAGCTGCAACCCTTAACCAGGCGGGGAGACCCGTGGCCTTTTTCTCAAGGACCCTCCAGGGCCCCGAGATTCGACACTCCTCTGTCGAAAAGGAGGCCCAGGCCATTGTGGAAGCTGTGCGACATTGGAGGCATTACCTGGCCGGAAAACGATTTACCCTGCTCACTGACCAGCGTTCAGTAGCTTTTATGTTTAATAATAAGCAGAGGGGCAAAATCAAGAACGACAAGATCTTGAGGTGGAGAATCGAACTCTCCACCTACAATTACGATATCTTGTACCGGCCCGGGAAACTCAATGAGCCGCCAGATGCCCTATCACGTGGTACATGCGCCAACGCGCAGGTTGATAGACTGAAGACCCTCCACAATGACCTCTGCCACCCGGGGGTCACCAGGTTTTTTCACTTCATCAAATCCTGTAACCTGCCCTACTCCATCGAGGAGGTCAGGACCATGACCAGGAACTGCCAAATCTGTGCCGAGTGCAAACCGCATTTTTATAGGCCAGACAGAGCAAGCCCGATCAAAGCCACGCGCCCCTTTGAACGGCTGAGCGTCGATTTTAAAGGGCCCCTCCCCTCCTCCGACCGCAATGTGTACTTCCTCAACATAATTGATGAGTACTCCCGTTTCCCGTTTGCCATCCCTTGCTCAGACATGACCAGTACCACGGTCATTAAATGTCTGAATGACCTCTTCGCCTTGTTCGGTTTCCCTAGCTATATTCATAGCGACAGGGGCTCATCCTTTATGAGCGACGAACTCCGGCAGTACCTGCTCTCGAGAGGTATCGCTATAAGCAGGACCACCAGCTACAACCCCCGGGGGAATGGCCAGGTGGAAAGGGAGAATGCGACGGTCTGGAAGGCAGTCCTTTTAAACTTGAAATCTAAGGGCCTTCCGACTTCTCGCTGGCAGGAAGTCCTCCCTGCGGCGCTCCATTCCATTCGGTCACTGCTCTGTACAGCCATCAATGCTACCCCTCACAAGAGAATGTTCTCCTTCCCCAGGAAGTCCACATCGGGGATCTCGTTACCGACATGGCTGACTTCTCCAGGACCCGTCCTACTGCGGAAGCACGTGAGGTCCCATAAGATGGACCCCCTGGTCGAGAGGGTGAGCCTCCTCCATGCCAACCCTCAGTATGCTTACGTGGTGTACCCGGACGGGCGGGAGGACACAGTCTCCATACGAGACTTCGCACCTTCGGGTGCTCCCGAAACACCTCCCTCGCCACCCACCACTACCCACGCCTACCCCCAGTACGCTTACGTAGCGTACCCGGACGGGCGGGAGGACACAGCCCCCACACGAGATCTCGCACCTTTGGGTGCCCCTGAAACACTACCATTGCCATCCACCACAACCCAACCCCGCTAGACGGCATGCCGCAGCCCCAGGACCCGTCATTGACCACCCAACCACTCAATGAGACGCCAGATTCAACGTTGGATGCTGCACCATCACCGCCGCCACCACAACGATCAGGACGGCATACAAGGCCACCTGATAGACTTACTTACACGAACCTTTAGTACACTTCACCCCGCCGGACTCAATTTTAAACAAGGGGTGAATGTGGTAAACCACTGTTATTGTTGTTCACTGTTGTTGTTGTTGCACACTGTTGTACCTATGCATGCCCCAGCATGTCTCTGCTGGCTCCGCCCCTGGCTCCACCCACAGGCCCAGGTACAAAGGTGATTGCCCTGCAGCCCTCGGCCTTCTTGGAACCCAGTCAACCACGAGAGGCATGCTCTGTTCTTTGCTAATAAAAGCCTTAAGTTACTCTCCTAACTCTCCGTCTTTTATGAGTAATTGATAGCGCATCAAGTATTAAAAAAAACAAGAAGAAAACGTGTGAATTGTTTTATTGTAAGGAAAGACACAAGAAGCCTTCTGTTACAGTTTTGGGATTTTTACTGTCTTGTCTGAGGTCTATTACCCATAAGTAAACCTTAACATCTACTATCCAGAAGCTACAGCTTTTCTGTATACTGTCCTCTTAGACCTATGAATCACAGTTACACCCCTTGCAGCAATCAGCTTACTCTACATAACCAGTGTTCTACTACTCTATGAAGTTCTCTATGAAATGGCAGATATTACAGACTGAAGCAACTAATATATTTGCAAATAGTAATAGCATAACAATCTGCAAATACTGGAAATGCAATAAATGTAAACACATACAATGAAAAAGTCAATAATGGGCCAATTACCTTTTGTAATTCGAGACTCTAATACTTTTTACCTGACTTATTCAGCTTGTGTGATTCTCTAACTAAACATCTGTATGAGTTTGTCTATTAAGCTGCTGGAAGGGACACCGAGCCTCTCATTCTGGGTAGACACCAGCTTTTGGAAGAACTCCTGTACTGTTTCATGCTCCCAGCTTTCAACCCTTTGATATCAAGACCAACATTCCTGTTAACTGCTTGATGTCAAAGTTGCCAAACAAGACTACTTACATAAATCCAAGTAGGAGGGAACAGATATCACAAATACAATGGTGAGTATCCAGGAAGATAGGCACGCTTTGCACATCTGTGCCAAACACACACACATCTTCACAATGAAACAAACCAGTTACTTTTGCTTAAAAAAAACTTGTTGTTAACAAAATCAAGGAAACAACCAAATTTTCTGTTTTGAACCAAGGTGTAAATGAAACTGGAAATTCAAACTTTGCTACACCTTTTTAAAGGCACTTCTACACTGAAGGAGCACGATCAATGGCACACTTCAACATAAAGCACCTGACTGCAAGGCCTTTGGCAACCTGGATCTTGGTAGGGCTCCACTTACAAGTAAACACTTGAATTCCCATACTGTTTAGTGGTGAGAATCCCAGGTCTCTGGCCTCCATAGGGCTTTGATTGGAGTGGTGGCGAAAAGCAAGATAAATGTGGGAGAGCAGCCCACAGAGGCTGCTGGTTTTCCATTTGAGCAGCAATCCCTTGAAATCCCATGAGACGATGTTAAAGTAACTTTAGTGCATCACAGAAAATGATCAGGAGCCAAGTACTTAATTTTGTTGCCGACCACTATCGGACATGTGTGAATGTACAGTTACGGAGCAGAAGAAGAAATTTAAGTTGCAGATACAAACATGGAAAAGTACTTAGTTATAACCTAGTGTCAAATATTCAAGGATTTAATCTTGAAGACAGAGTGCTGGAAAGTCTGTTTAGATGTAAAAGTAGAAACGTTTAGATCACCCTTTCCCTCCCACATGTATTTTGTTTTTTTCCTCTGGAGAATCCTGAGTTAATGCATTTGCAGGATTTAACCCATTCACTGTGTCTGTGAAACAGGTACTGCAGCAGTCAATTCTGTAAGTTAATGTTATTGAGCATATAATCTTGCATCTCCCAAACAGTTACGATAACAAATTTGATGCATGTCCCTCAGTGTAAAATAGGGCACCCACTGTTTAAATTTTCCATGTCAGACAGAATCAAATTCCCAGGAAAACCTGTCTCTTTGCTATTAAAGTTTCCTTTATGACCACCGCCTTTGATGGGATGGATGTCAGGCAGTGTAGAGAGACTTTGACAGGAATTCATAAGCTAATGGAAACAAATAGCCCAGTTGTTCCTGCAGGCCTTGTGGCTTCTGCATTGAAACTCCAGATGTGAAATTCTCATCCTTGTTCAAATTCTTCCATGGCCACCTGTCCGAATGTCTCTTTCTTTGGCTCAGTGTCAAATTTTATCTGATCACGCTCCTGTGAAGCCCCTTGAGATGCTTTACTATGTTAAAGGCACTATATAAGTGCAAGTTGTTGTTATTAAAACTGCATGGAAACTTGATACCTCCTGCAGCCTGACAACTCTCTGAGATCTCTGCGTTTATCTAAGGCCTCTTGCACATCCCCCATTTCCTTCGCCCCACCATTGGTGGCTGTGTCTTCAGCTGTCTCGGGCATAAGCTCTGAAATTCCTTTCCTAAACCTCTCCTGCTCTCCACCTCTCTCTCTGTTTAAGACACTCCTTAAAACCTACCTCTTTAATCAAGCATTTGGCCACCTGTACTAATGTCTCTTTCTTTGGCTCAGTGTCAAATTTTGTCTGATTATGCTCCTGTGAAGTGCCTTGGGATGCTTTACTATGTTAAAGGTGCTATATAAATGCAAGTTGTAGTGATTAAGACAGCATGGAAACTTGATACTGTGCATGAATTACACAGATCTGTCCCAGACCATCTATCTATAGTTTCCTGAGATTCTGAAATTCATTGACAGGTTTATAGTAATCTTCCAGTGTCTTCTGGCTGAGAAAGTATGAGAGGTCCGATCAATGGCACTTGGCTTTGACTTTGCAGCTAAAAAGACAGGAACTTTTGTGGGTTTTTTTCCCAGTTATATTACAAAGATCCTTCTTAGCAAATGCAGGGCGTTGTTTGGTGTAAGCAGACTGGTTAGAGATTCTTTGCCTGCAGCCGTGTGTGGGTGGTAATGGAGGGTGTGTGGAAGTCGGGCACCACATGTTATCAGCGATTCTCTTTGTTTTAACCTAAAATGGATGAGCACATTTTACAGACAAAAGCTTGTCACTCTGCATGCATTCTGTCATTATGTGCCAGACCATTTGGGTGGTAATGGAGGGTGTGTGGAAGTCGGGCACCACATGTTATCAGCGATTTTCTTTGTTTTAACCTAAAATGGATGAGCACATTTTACAGACAAAAGCTTGTCACTCTGCATGCATTCTGTCATTATGTGCCAGACCATTTCTAATTTTAATGTGTTTAGTGAAGTGGATGGGGAAAATTAGCGATATTCTTAAATTGAAACACCTCAGACAAATTGATTTTAATTTAGGATGAATTGAAGTTTGTATTAGATGTTCAGGTCTATAGGACAGTGGTGAATATTATGGATTTAGATATTTGTGAGTTTTCTTTTCTGTTTCTGTAAGTGATGCTTTGGAAACATTTACATTTTTTTTCCTTTTTCCTTTGCAATATTTTATCTACGGGGAGTATCTGTTGCTGAGCTTAATTCTCCTTCATTATCACTGCCTTTGTACCGGTGTCGGGCTCCAACGGTTTCTGTACTGAGTGGGAAAGGATGGGGTGTGATGTAAAAAAAATGGATTAGAAGGCAAAAAAAAGTAGTCCAAGGCACACATAGCTTAGTTACATTGGTACATAAAAGCTAAAATTCTTACTGTAATCCTGGGGTAGAGAATACAGTGGAGTTCAGAATGAGAAAAAACTTCGGGCACTGAGGTGAAATCCTAAGCATTGTCACTAATATATTAACTGACTATTCTGAACAAAAATATGCTTGATTCAGTCACAGAATCACAGAAACCCCACAATGCAGATAGAGGCCATTTCGGCCCATCGAGCCTGCACCGACACATATCCCACCCGATCCCCGTAACCCCTACACCAACACATATCCCACCCGATCCCCGTAACCCCACGTATTTAATCCCCCTAACACTAAGGGTCAATTTATCATAGCCAATCGACCTAACCCGCACATCTTTGGACTGTGGGAGGAAACCGGAGCACCCGGAGGAAACCCACGCAAACACGGGGAGAATGTGCAAACTCCACACAGACAGTCGCCCGAGGCCGGATTCGAACCCGGGTCCCTGGCGCTGTGAGGCAACAGTGCTAACCACTATGCCACTATGCAGCACGGTGGCATAGTGGTTAGCACTGTTGCCTCACAGCGCCAGGGACCCGGGTTCTAATCCGGCCTCGGGCGACTGTCTGTGTGGAGTTTGCACATTCTCCCCGTGTTTGCGTGGGTTTCCTCCGGGTGCTCCGGTTTCCTCCCACAGTCCAAAGATGTGCGGGTTAGGTCGATTGGCTATGATAAATTGACCCTTAGTGTTAGGGGGATTAAATACGTGGGGTTACGGGGATAGGGTGGGATATGTGTTGGTGTAGGGGTTACGGGGATCGGGTGGGATATGTGTCGGTGCAGGCTCGATGGGCCGAAATGGCCTCTATCTGCACTGTGGGGTTTCTGTGATTCTGTGAGATGCAAGTCACTGTACAGCAGCACTGATCACCATCAATGAGTCTTTGCGGTTCCTGAGAAACCACAAAATGGAAGCTTGGTAGTTTAAAAAATTAAAACGTGCAAAGTTATTCAACAAAAGGCTGGATTGTGATTGGATTAAAACTGAATCCACTTTGTTCAAAGAATCTAATTTAGATTGATGCAAACCAGGAAGAAAGGTTAAATTCTACGAAGTGTTTGGAATTGGTGTGTAGATGGTTTCATGTATTACACAAGCTTTGACTTGAACGAGATGTATGTAGGAACATTTATGTTTCTATTCAAAAAATTAAGACAATCTTACAAGAAGGGAAATCTTAGTTCCTTCTTCATTCCATATTGACTACTTGTCACCTAGATTTTCTTTCTGAAGCTGAAACAAAACTTAATGTAAAAATGTTAAATATGTATTTTGGGTAACTTTTAAACTTTACAATGCATTAAATGTGTAAGATCTGATGCAGCGACTCCAACTTGAAAGGATAATAACTCACTTGTAGCTTGGTCACTTTTCAGTTGCGTGGTCAGTCTCGCGAGTGGGAGTAAAAATCCCATTGGACAGTTTGCCATGAGATATTCTAACGTTCATTCAAATATTTATTATTAGGGTGCCATTGTGCCATTCAAGGATTGGCTTGTGATGATTTCCCATAGTTCCCAACATAGGAAATTCCTACTCTCCGATGGAGGAGGCACCAGGCAGAAGACTTGCAAATGCTTTGGGAGAAAAAACACGTGGTGGGGTTGAGGCTATGACTTGGAGCACAGTACCACAGCATAGTGGAGCTCAAACCCATTCAACTCTGAAGTGGATTTATATTGATAATTTTCCCACATTGTCTGATCCCAATCCCAAACGTGATACCTTGGGAAGGCAGTTGGCTACTGTGACCATGCATGATGCCAGGTTGATGTGGGAGTAAAGAATTGTAGTTTATATTGGCTGCCAGTTTTTCTCTGCTTCCCTTCCTCTTCACTTCATTCTTCTATTTATCCACCAATATTTTCTCTCTCCATGTCTTTTTCATTAAAGTCTATTCAGAACCATTCACTGCATTTTGTATTGTGTTTCTGCTCAGCTCTGCACAGCAAACAAAACATACACGTGAAATGCCAAGGCCATTTCCACTGATGTAACAGTAGCACAGTTCTCTGCAACTCCTGGATATTTATTGGAATGGGTTAGTAGCAGCCACCATTTTAACTTAACACTTTGATCTGTTGCCATTTTGATCTACATTTTCCCTGATGAAATTTGAGGGTGGAGGGCGGGAGCGGTGGTGGTGATAAGTTCTGGCACTTGAGAAGAATTTCACAAGCAAAAATTACCACACGAGAGTTCAAGTGTCATCCTCCGAGGGAGGCTCCTAAGAATTATGGGAGGGTTGGTAAGGCTACCTACCGTACAGAGGTCAACTCACAGTATGTTTGTATATTTTCTGACTTTTTTTTAGTTCAGGAGTAGCCGTGGTCGGCGACTGAGAATGAGCTCCGTCTGCTTGCCCTGTCTTTTAACCAAAGCAGGGGACTTCAAAAGGGTGAGAGATTATGTAAAAAAAAAGGGAAGTAAATGCTTACAATTAAGGATCAACCCTTTTGAAAGGCAAATTGAATTGTTTTCTGATTGTCCAAATTGGTGTGCAGATTAGGATCCTTAACATTTACTGGAGCTGAACGCAACTTCTAAATGTATGGCAAGAAATACTACACTCCAGTCAGGATTAGACTTTCTATAAAGGAACAAGTGTAACCAATTTGCAGATTTTCACACTAGAATTTAATTATTCATTCAGTAATTCAGTTAGGAAAAAGTGTAAAAATAAAAGCCCAAACATTAGATTTATGTTGAATGCTGGGTAATACTTAGTCAGGGATTAGCTTGTGGATTTTTATTTCTGTGTTTTTGGGGTTTACACCATTGTCCTAGTAACATGTAGTTAGAAAATTAAAACCGAATTGTGTCAGAATGCTGTGGTAAAAGTATTTTGTTAGAATTAGGCACAGAGAGTGAGAAACTAGGGTGGCATGTTCAATATTTTTTCCCTTTGATATTTTTAGTTGAGAGCTAATTTACAAGAAACTCTGCTTTCATTTACTTCAGTTTCCCATTTTTTAGTTTATTTCTAATCATGCCACCATTTTCTCTTTTGCCTCTTCAGTTCCTATGTACCTCTGAACATCAATCTTCTATTCACTTAAACCATTTAAATTGTATGCAAAGCAGTGCAAGGGATCTGAGAAGCAATGTTCTTGACAAAGGAAATATTTTGTGCTGTCCGGTTTCATTTTCTTCCCTCTTCTGAAGGCATTGACTTTTGCTGGGGTACTGACTGACCCACAGCCAGTGGCAGCCCTTCTAACCGTGGCAAGCGATGATGTTTAATGTGTGAGCCAGAATCGTGAGTGCTCATGCAGCCAAACCTGATCCTCGCCTCACCTGCTATGCATGTGCGCGCGCGCGCACACACACACACTCTTTTCAGCAGAGGTTACTGCCCAGTAACCAGGAGCGAGAACTCTACCCGATGTCCCCCTTCCTAGCTCTGGAGCGCTGACACTAATTCTAGTGTCCCCATTGCTGCCATAGTTGAGATCAGCTCACTCATCACAGACCTGGAATTGAATCTGGAATCTTCCTGATCTGTAAGGTTCTTCACCACACCAGGTTTTGCATTTACTTGTAATAAATCTTGTTTTTCAAAAGGAGTACGTTATGTATGCCTCCACTGTGTTATTTTATATAAATTACTTTACTTGAAGTTTTAATTATTATTTTAAATATGAGCCTAGCTTTTCCAATCTGTTATTTTAACACCAGTGTTAATCTGTTTGTTTGAAATCAGTTTTTACCAGAGTTAAACTAACACTGACTGGAAAATGTAAACTAATATGTTGAGTATTTCTGTTGTTGTTGCAGTATTTTGAAAAGTTGTTGATTGTTGCGATGACCTTTATATATGGAAGGTGGCAATTGCATAAGGAAACATCTAATGTGAGCTGTGCATTTGTTGAGGTAGCCTGTGCGATTGTGTATGATCGGCCCTCCTTGGGTGAAAGTGTTCCTTCTGTATAGTGAATAATATTCCTGTCTGCTGCCTGTACAGATCAGTGTTTGTTTGCATTATGCACAAGTTTATACATCTTGTTCGAAATCAGATTTTATGGAGTGGGTTGTGGGACATGTACAATTTTTACACTGGTGAGACAAGTGAATCCTGCTGGGCTCCTGATTCTCTGCATTTTTTTCTTTCCCCAATATTTTTAGCTTTCTTCCCCCCTCTTCTGATTCATGCAGTGATGTTATGGTTTCACACGCATTGATGGCTTTGATACTTCCCCCAAATGACCGCTTGTGAACCTTGTTAGTGAGTACAGGCAGGCCATTAAACCGTGCATGGCATCACCGCAAAGCCCAACCTGTCCTCCCCTCATGACCACACATGCAGTTTCCCACAGTGACCATGGGTAGCAATTAGGCATGGAACTCTGGGACACTGAGACCAATCGTAGTGTCTGTCACTACCTGGGCTGAAATTTACTAACTTAGCATAAACCAGCGATTGAGACCGAGACTTCCTGGTCTGTCTGGTGCAGGTGGTACATTTTCCTTTTAATTATCTTTGTCTAGCTCATTTTGCAGTATAATACACTGAGTGAGTACAAGTGGTACCACTCGTAATCTGAAATTTACTGACCAGATAGTGCTGAAGGCAAACTTCCGATTTTAGTATATGTCAGTTGATGCTATGATTATGAAGGCTATCTTCTATCCAACCTACAGCTCAGTTTTCTTAATATACAAGTAATTTGTGAATATCAATCTTTTCTGCTCTGTTTTGGCTTTTGGCCTTTTCTTACCAGTTTCAATGTGGATCGAGACAAGAATTGCCATGTGTACAAGACACTCATCCCTTTCTAAATGGATGTTAAGGACACGGGAACCATGAATGGTTAAGGATCACTGCTGCATACAGTGACTAAACTATTGGACAAAAATCTTTTTTCCCACCATACAGTCTTGTGTTAAGTATTATGGTATTTCCTGGACAGCTGGTACTGCTTATCCACTAGCTTTAAGCAGCAAAAGCCAAGAATGGAACTTTATTTCCAATTATAGAAAACTGACTTCCTTTAGGTCAACTTATGAGATTTTGATCTTTTTGACTAGCTCTCTGCCTTAAAACAATTTATTTTTCATAACCCTAATTTAACTGAAAAAATGGACTTTCAGGATATGTATTTATCTTTTTTTTTGCTACAAATAAGGTCAGATGCGATTAGCAAATGTCCATTGTGCTGGAAATCTTTGACTTTAATTGGAGCTGCGAGCTTGGATTAAAGCAAATCTATTGCTATCTGTTAATCTTCCATCATGGTCTTCTCTTTCTTCTCCCCCACCCCCCCATATATTAAACAAAATCCTATCAGAATTAGTACAAATAATTAAAATGAGATGGTTTCTCCTGTGGGCTCAATAAGGCAATTTGTTAGTTTTAAGTTTGGTTTAATCAAATGCCTGCTCAGGTCATAAATGAGGGACAGTGTATTCAAAAGCACCAGTTGGTCGCTCCTGAAACTGCCCTATTTATAATGAAGGAATATTTGTGAGGCAGAGGAGGGGAAATTGTGATCTTGAAATCCGCTTGTTTTCTTATCTCTTTTCCCTCACCGCTCACCTGAGCAACAATTTCTGCTCCTTGTTTCGATTTGAAATGAAGTTTGTATCTGTATTTTTTACACAGCGAGTTGTTGCGATCTGGAATGCACTGCCTGAAAGGGTGGTGGAAGCAGATTCAATAGTAACATTCAAAAGAGAATTGGATAAATACTTGAAGGGAAAAAACTTGAAGGGAAAAAACTTGCAGGGCTATGGGGAAAGAGCAGGGAGTGGGACTAATTGGATCGCTCTTTCAAAGTGCCGGCACAGGCACGATGGGCCGAATAGCCTCCTGTACTGTATCATTCTATGATCTGTGCCTGCATGTATTCACAGATAATGGGGGGGGGGGGGGGGGGAAATGTCCACAGAGAAATTCTTGTTTTTTTTAAATAACTATGAATGTTGGAAATCTGAAATAAAACCATAAAATAGCAGAAATATACAGCAGGCTAGTCTGCATATGAAAGAAAAGGCAAGCCAAGGGTGAAGATATTTCATTAGTCCTGACATTTCATTAAAAGGTTGTGTTGTACAGGGAGCAGAAGCAGTGATCTCGGTAAGTGATGGGAAAAGGAGGCCAAATCAGCTCTGGAAAGGTATGAAGCTGTTGGATTGGTGAAGGAACTTTTGTTGTTCAGTGTCGAGGATTTACGTGTTCAGAATGGCCAGCCTCCATGTTTTTGAGTGGTTCTGATTCTGAGACCACTCATGAAGGTGAGTGTCTCCATTTCAGAGGCACTTTGGAAGTTGCAATTCTGACTCCTGCCACTGTTAAATCAGATGAATTTTCAATGGGTTCGACACTCGTTTTGCGACTGTTAGCTAATACATTGGGGCCTAGAAATTCAGTTGCGTTAGCGCCCACTTATTGGCTATAAAGTGGTTTGCGCCTAAAGTTTCTTATCGCCCGAAATTAAGTTGGGCCCTAACATCGGCGTTAGCCGGTAGCGCTGCGCCGGCACCGATGACGTCATCGGTGTGCGCAGCGCCCCGGTTACAACGCGATTCCGCTCCGAAGCCAACTTCAGTTGCGGCCGCCTCGCCTGCAGCGGCCGCAAACAACGTTTTGAAAACGGTGCCTTGCAGCTCCGAAAGGCCGGCGCATAAAGGTGGAGGGGCGGCCGGCCGCTTTCCCGGCGGCTGCATGGCCGCACCTCCCTCCCCGGACTCCTGCCCCACCCCCCCGCTGCATTGCTGTCTGACTCCCGCGAGCCCGGCACTTCTCCGTGGTGCCGGGCTCATTTGCCGGGAGAATCCAACGGCGATCTCACGGCTGCAGGCAGCTCCTCCTTAAGAGAAGGAGGAGGCCTGCAGTACTCCAGCCTGCCGCACCGCATCGGGTGGCGCAGCGGCAGCTGGACGGCTGAAATAGACGTTTATCGCCCCAATCGAGGCGGCCAAACCCTGCAGTAGCGCCCGCCTCCGTCTTCGCCCGTGGCAACTGAATTTCAGGCGGGCGCTGCGGGAATCCGGGCGAGCGCTAAATTTCGGGCGCTGAGGACCTGGCGGTGCCTTACTGAATTTCTAGGCCTGGGTGTTTATTACTGCAGTCTCTGTTTAAAGCAAATTAATTGCAACTTTTTTGTTAATTCTAAGTGTAGCAAACAAGAAAAGATTTGTGTACCAAATGCATCACATATTTAAGTATACCTCCTGTTAGTACTGATGCATTTTGAAATGAATTACAAAGTTTCTTTGAGAGTGCTTGTGTTATTAATGTAGATATAGGGAAAGATATCAGGGCAAGGTTACAACTCGCCTGATACTACATGTATTCGAGTATTCTTTTCTATACAAGAAACATACAGAATACTGTACCAATGTACTGTATCAATGCATGTGTGTTTTTATGCCCTAAATAAAAGTAAGTTATTTACCCGTGCAATTTAAAGCATATTAACCTCACCAACCTTATAAAGCTATGACATAGGGCTATCTGCATTCTAAACACCCAACAGCAGATAGTTATAGACATAGCTAAGCATCCCCACAACCAACAGATAAGAGCAACGTTCTGTAGCCCTATTGCATCAAGTCAAAATTAAGGTGACCAATCAGGCACTTAACAGGAGGAGGAGTCTTCAAGAACATTCCTGTTCAGCATGTGAGTGCAAGAGACGAAGCTGAACAATTTTGAAGCTGCTTCAGCCAAAGGTGCAAAGTGTATGATCCTGTCTGCCTCCTTCTGAGGTCCCCACCACCTTGGGTGTCAGTGTTTAGCTAATTTGGTTCAGTCTATGTGATGTTAAGAAATGGCTGAATTTATTAGACACAGCAAAGCTGGGCCCTGGTAACATCCCAGATGTAATGCTTAAGACCTGCACAACAGAATTTTCTGGTTTCCTAGCCAGGCTATTCCAGTGCAGGTGTGACACTGGCATCTACCTGACACTGGAACATTTCCCAGATATGTCCTATGTAAAGAAAGCAGGATAAATTTAATCTTGGCAATTACCATCCTAACAGCCTCCTCCCAATCATAAGCAGAATGATGGAAGAAGTAATTAGTATTGTCATCAAGCACACCTACTCTCTCATAACCTTGCCGATGCTCAATTGAAGTTTTGACAGCACCAATTTTTTCTGACCTCATCAAAGCCTTGATCCAGATACCGTCACAAGAGTTGAATGCCACAGTAGAGGTAAGAAAAGCTGCTCTTGACATCAAGGCAGATTTCGACCCAGTATGGAACCAAGGAGCCCCAGCAAAAGTGAGGTTAATGGGCAATTCCTTCAGTGACTGAAATCATACCTGACATAGGAAGATGCTTGTGGTTTTCAGAGGCCAATTAACAGCCCTAGGGCATCACTGTTGGAGATCCTCAGGGCAACATCCTTGGCCCCAACCATTTTCATCTACTTCAACAATGATCTTTCCTCTGTCTGAAGATCAGAAGTAGGACTGTTCACTGACAGTTCTACAGTTTTTGGCTCCATTTAAAACTCCTGTGAGAAAGGGACAGCCGATGCCAGCCTATAGCAGGACCTGGTCAACATCCAGGCTTGGGCTGACAAGTGGCAGGTGACATTCGTGTGCCATATAAGTGCCAAGTACTGACCATCTCCAATAAGAAAAGCCCTGTTATCTCCCCCAACCTTTAACAACGCTACCATTGCCAAGTCCCCACCTGGGTGTCACTATTGACCACAACTTTAACTACACCAGCAATATCAACACTATGGCTACAAGAGCAGAGAAGAGGCTGGATACTCTGATGAGTGGCTTACCTCCTCTCCACCACCTACAGTGACCAAGTCGCTTAAGCAGGATGCTGATCCCTGCATACCTCAGTAGCATCGGATTGAGACAGTCCTACTGAATGCATCATCCAACAACATCCTATGCTTTTATATTATCTTTCATGCAATAAAATCTCCCAAGCTCCTTGACAGGGAATTGGACAGGAAGAGGGAGAGAACTTGGGGGAGGTGGCTGAAAGCGAGGTCAAAGGGATGGGTTTGAGGAGGCTTTTTTGAAAGTTGGTAGATATGTGGGAGGGTTTAGGAAGAGAATTCTAGAGTAGAGGGGCACCGCGGTTGAAAGCTGTGTCACCTATCTTAGAGCTGAGTGGAGAGGAAGGGGAAGAACAGAAAACCTGGGTCAAAAGAATTGTGGGTGCATACTGGGATGTAGGGTGGAGGGAGAATATGTGGGATTTGAAAGTAAGGATTTTAAGTCGATGCACTGGGAGTCAGTGGTGGTCAGTGAGGAGAAAGGTGATAGAAGTGCAGGACTTAGTACGGGATTGATTACAAGCAGTAGGGTATAAGTTGAAGTTCATGTAAGGTAAAGAAAGGCTGGCAAGCAGAGCATTGAGTATGTGACGAAGAGTCGAGTGTTTGAGTAGTGGTGTCCCTTCTGACTGGGAGATTTGACATGACTAGTCTCCATGAGGCCACTTTTAAATGATAACAAACAGCAGCATCTGTTAGAAAGAGATATGTCAATCATTTTTGAGAAGCGTTTCTAGGCCAGTAATTCACATTTAAATTACTTCTCCCTCCACCTTCCTCCGAATCAAGCGATATCCCCCTTTAACAATCAATTTTTGAAGCGTTGAGGCTTTATTGCCCCCAGTTCAGTCATTAAACTGTTCAGGGAGAAGTGCAGTAAATTTTATAGAGTGGTGCTACAGGCTTAGGTTGTTTTAAAGGAATTCTTACAAAACCCTTTATTTTCTATCTGTCGGGGATATACCCAGAACATGCAGTTGATACCTTTGCTCCATTTTAGCGACTATTTAATCGTTAGAATTGATTTAGCACTATCGCCAGTTGTTGCTTCAAACACTTGACAAAATGTCAACTTTTAATTCTCTTCCTAAACCCTTCCACTTAGTTACCCCTCTTCCAACTTTCAAACGTCTCCTCAAAACCATCCATTCAACCTTGCCTTTGATCACCTCCCCTAATTTCCCCGCCAGTTCTTGCCGGATCCCTTGTAAAGATGAAGAGCCATAGTGCACAACATCACCAAGGTTAAAAGGAATGAAAGAGAAGACAAGATAATTCACAAAAGTAGTGAATAGATTGATGCCAAGCTTGAAAATTATAGGATGGAGGATGTTGAGGAGTTCCACAATTTTGAGATTGTAGGAAAGAACAATTTGGTGTATAAGATTGCCCAGTGAGTCTTGATTTCAACATGTGGGGATGCAGGAAGGAGGAAGAGTGCAAGGTGGCAGATGTGGAACTTAGAAAAAATGTGAGATGGAGCATCGACCATAATAGTGCCAATAAAATAGAGAGAGACTAAGGGGTCGATTTTAACTCAGCCGTGAGGCGGGCTTTGAGGCGTGTGGGGGGTTAAAATCGCAAAAACTGGGGGTCGGGACCCCCCCGCCTGGTTTCCGACCCCGAGCCATTT
This sequence comes from Somniosus microcephalus, assembly GCF_052327205.1. Taxonomy (NCBI): domain Eukaryota; kingdom Metazoa; phylum Chordata; class Chondrichthyes; order Squaliformes; family Somniosidae; genus Somniosus; species Somniosus microcephalus. Next base: position 182,439,934 of record NC_140990.1, read on the forward strand.
TAACCCAGGCGTGTCTGATGGTCCTGAATCAGACCCACCTCCAACAGGCGGGACTGGTCTTTAAGGCCCTTAATCAGCAATAATTGGCCTTTATAATCCCATTTCAACAGGCCCTTGCATTTTTAACCCTTTTCCCACGTAAAACACGCCTGGTGGGGATCACGCCTGTGAAACCTGGTGTGTGCACTATTGGCTTGCTGACTATCAGCTGCAGGTCAACCATTAAAGAGGAGATTTGATCAGTCATCATTTGCAGGTGGCAGGACTTTGTTGTTTCAGGCCTGGGGCAACTTTTACCAGGCTTAACCACACCTGTGGCAGGTTGGAGCCTCACACACATCTCCAGTGTGACCTCCTGGGAAACCCCACTCGCCATCTTCACTCAGCGCTTCCTCAATGGAGGCATATACCAGAAGCATGGGAACTATTTATTTCCTTCCCTTCTGGGCATTTGATGAGCTCGAACACCAGCCGCAGAACCAGGAACAACAGGAGCGCCAGGCTACTGCTCACCCACGTGAAGCTGCACAGGCCAGAAGGAGCCAGCGCTTGGAAGTGGCTTGAAAGCACCTTGCTGCACATCAGGGGGCCATGGGGACCTGTATCTGCACTGGCAGTCCTACTCAGAAGGACTTCCATGAGGATCTGGTTTCTCTGTTCAATAGATGCCCATCGCTCCTCAAGAGATGTTATTCTATTATGAACACTCACCATGTTTTCCATACCCTGGCGACTTACCACCTCCATGGAGGTTGCCATCCTTTCCATGGTGATGCGTTCATGCGCCAATGACTCCACAAAGGCTCTGCTCATGTTCGCTATGGACTCCTCCATTCGCTCCATGCTCACATCAACCCTGGAGACAAAACCTGCCAGAGACTCCTGCATCTGTTCCTGGAGTTCCAGCCCCGCTGATCTTATGGATGGACCCAGAGGCAGAGGGTCGACGTGCAGCTGAGCTGAGCTGGCAGAGTCCTGTGCCCTCCGACTAGCACTCTCCACCGCTGTCCCTGTCTCCACAATCTGCTGATGCTCACTTGTGAGCTGTGATACACCAGGTGACAACACTACTCTATGTCCCAAAGGTCCCACCGAGGTGTGAGTGTCTGCGCTGGTGCTGGGTGCGCTGAATTCTGCTGACGCTGTGCCCTCAGAGGTTGCAGATTCCTCTGAGGAGTCTGGAAGGTCAGGCTCTTCCTCCTGGACAGTGGGGACGGGTGCTTGCAATGGTCCTGTGGGGGAGTAAAGGAAAGAGTTAGAGATGTGAGGTCAAGGTTACATGCACATTGCATATTGCAGATGATCATAGGTCCATCTGTTAGAGCTTCAGAATCATTATCAGCGACTCATGCAATGTCAATGAGAGAGATGGAAAACTATTCTGTCACCAGCTTGCTGTGATGCACCCGTCTGTCCGTCCCCCACTTGGGCCTCATCCTCCAGTCCTACGATCTCCAGGACCGCCTCCTCCCAGGGGGTGAGGTGGGCTACTGATGGTGGCCCTCCTCCTGTCCTCGCTCGTTCTCTTTTATTGTGAGCTCTCTTTTCCTGCAATGAGGGAGACAAGTGGAGTTTGAGTGGGAATGAAGGAGTGAGTGTAGAGAATCCATAGCATAGATGCTTAGAAGGAGACAAAGATGGAGTGAGGTGTCAAGACCAAGGGCCCTCCCTGTGTGTTGTCAGTTGTTTTCATAGTATCAGAGTGATAGGGAGTGTGAGGGCTGCATAGTCGAATAGTTAGGTGAATGTGAGCATAGATAGAGAGGGAATGGGTAAGGGTGCATGGATGTCAGTGTCAAGTGGGATGTGGAGAAAGAGATTGCTAAAGCTGAGTGCTGGTGAGGAGAGGCAATGGGGATCAGATTGAGAGTGATGGGAACTTCATACTCACTTTTTCAGTGTGCTGAAAATCATGAAATCTCTTCCTGCACTGTATCCAGGTTCTGTGGGTAGCCGATAAGGGGTTGACCTCCTCTGCCACTTGCAGCCACGCAGCCTTTGTCTGCTGGGGAGGCATCTTCCTCCCTGATGAAGGGAAGAGCACCTCCTTGTGAGCTCTTGCTCCCTCCACTAAAGCCTGCAGGGCAACGTCGTCAAAACGGGGTGCAGACCTCGGTCTTTCTCTTGCCATTCTGCTTCCAGCTCAGTGTATCAACAAATGCCAGAAGGTTGGCAGCCTGCAGAAGAAGCAAGGCTTGTTGCAGACCTTAAATGCAGCAGCAATAATGACGTCATATTATGTGACTTTCTGACTGGAAATACTCATTTGCCAAGGGTTCCCACACGTTGGAAATCAATTGGCCAATTGAGTTAAAATTGCATCAATCTCGCACACCCATTTAGATTCGTGTGGGAATCACCAAATTTGGGGAACCCGACAATTCCCCGCACCTGAGTTAAAATCGACCTCTAAAGGTGCGAGAGGGATCTCCTATCAGATTGATAAACTAGGAGTACAAGTGCTAGAAGAGCGAGCAATATTGAGAATTTGGACAGACATGGGCTTCAGAGACAGTTAAAGTTGTTGAGTAAAAAATGTGTTTGGCTGAAAGAGGAAAAGCAGCTTTAGCAATGGAGGGGATGTAGGAGTTCCACTTGAGGTCATAGGAGATAACGAGACCATGGATGTTGATAAATGAAGGAGGACGGAAGATGAAGATATCAAAGGTGATAATTAGACTAAGGAGGTGCATGAAAATACAATGGGGTTGAATTTCAATGGGGGTTTCACCCAAACATCCACTGTAACTGGCGGGAGATCTGTGGAAACACCAGAGAAACAGCTTAAATTGCATTGACACGTTTTCTCCAAGTTTCCACAGAACATCTACTGAAGTTACATTGGACGATCGGAGATTCCCTCGCAGAAATTCAACCCCCCATGTCTTTGAGAATTGAAAGAAAGAAATGTTTATTGAGGGAAAAAAACTAGAGCAGCTTGTGAATATAAAATGTTTCTGAAACAAGTAAATTGACTCCAAATTATTTTACATAAAGGTCATTCAGACTTCCCAGAAATCAATGGTGGATACATGTCTGGTTGTTAATATGCATTGAATGTGAACAAATGGGCTATATAAGTGAGGTTCATAGTGACCACTTTTCCTTTGCCAAGCTGATTAAAGCACTATTCTCTTTTTTTTCAGTTATGTTCTGTATTGTTCTATGATGAGGACTCGAAGCTTAGGTCAACTTTATTAACTGTTTTGCCTAAAATCAAGTAAAGAGAATTGTGGCCAAACTAAATTATGATCCAAAGCTTTAAAAGCCATCGGTTCATTATTTTTTTCACCAGTGTAGGCAAAACCCTGAGTGATAATTTGGGTTTTGTATTTTTCCTGCAGCACGTTGTCGCTGTCGAGAAACCCTTTTCATAATGCATGCCGTAGATAGATTATGAATGGCAATCAGCAGATGTAGGAATCAATCAGCTTTCCTCTTTGGAAAGTACATAATCTCTTTCTAGGTTCAAAAGCATTTTCAAAGGTTTTAATCACTTCAGATACCCCTAGTGGCCTAGTGAGCCCACTCTTTGTTCTTATGCAGTTTTTTGTGAAATCTGTTAATCAGTCAATTTCATTCTTTATCCACAGAGTAAATTAATTGTTAAAAAAGTAGCTGTCTTTACCTTGATAATAGTGAGTGCGTGCTATTGGTGAGAAAACTGACTCACAATTGCCTTGTGATTAAATTTTGCCATTGTAAAAGTAGGAAGTAAAGAAGCCAATATAGTGTGAAATCCCTCTATCAGCTCCCCAGGCCATGCATCTCCAGTGCCCAAGAGACTAAATGGGTTGGCAGGCAGGTGGTGACCTGCTTTCAGCCCTCTGTCAATACTGCTTTGGGTCAGCTTCAAGGAGGTATATTGAAGCAGCTCAGGAAGATGACTCCCTCTCTCCCCCCCCCCCCCCCCCCCCCAAACAATGAAGCGTAGATGGAAACTCGGCAGAGTGCAAGGATCTAACCTGCATCCTATCATTCCATGACGCACTGTGTTGGTTACCCCCAGATAAGGAGCTGCTTTGTTTTTCTGCTTCGTGTCATCAGTTGTGATAACATTCAGACTTTTCAGTGTAAATGTGCAGTTGTGGAAATGCTTAACCCTGGGCTCGCTGTGCAGAGTGCAGAGCAGAGTGGTGGCATGACCATGCAGTACCTGGCAGCTCTTAAAATTGTTCTTTGCTGTGAAACTTACAGCACCTAATGGATACCTTTTTAAATGTTAGATTTTGCTTCCTTGATGGTACAGTGAATAAATACACCATGTTCTGTTGGACTACACCACTCAGTCCTCATAAAGCAATGACATGCTTTGCATTGCAATATTAGATGCCCTCTTGCTAATTCTTCTGGTAAAATTGCAGCAAATACTCCCAAATTAAATTTGGTCTTGGAATGTTCTAAATAAATCATCTTTGCAGAGAAATGTAAGGTTTCATCAGTGCAAAATCTGTGTACCTGTGACAGACTCTGAATATTGGAGAATTGCTGTAGTCCAATGCAAGTGTCTCATTTTCTTATTAATCCTTTATAATGGTGCAGGTAGATGTGGATTTACCTTTTGCAGTATTTGTATATTCTGCATCTAGAGAAAATTGTAAATCTGCATATTCATCTGGTAGCAATTTTGGAATATAGCATTGCAGAAATCCAGTTTTGGCATAAAGTTAACCTAAAGCTTCAGGATCTCCCTGTTTTATTTGAAAGTTGGTATCTTCCAGAAACTGGCCCAGACTCCTCACACAGCTCATTTAAAGATTGCTGGAAAATAAGAAGTGGATTTCAGTTTTTGTTGTACAAAGAAATGTAAAATGTATTTAAACATGTAATCATTGCTCACAGAGCGAGTGTTTTGTCAAAGGCATTTTGCACTGGAAGCTTTTCTGGAAAAAGTGACTAAACAAAGTGAAAAACTGAAAATTTGGTGTTAATTTGAAGATTATTTTACTGAAGAATACAGTTTTTTCTCTACATTTTTAATACTTTGGAGAACTGGATGATATGGAAGGTTAGACAGTGACTTTTCACTTTTTTCCCAGACTAATTGAATGAAGTCTGTTCTGTCTGCTGGCTGTAAAAGTCCCATGTGAAATAAGTTTGGGCAGTTTCAATTTCAGTTCCTAGTGAGTGTGGGCCTACAGCACATAACTGCCCCAAATTCTGCACTAATTGGCAGTGGCACTCAGGCCTAGAGATGGTTGGTGGGAAATGGAAAACCATACACTAGTACAGTAGGACGTGCTTCTGAGGCTGTGCTGAGGTACTTTAAATGTGGACACAGGAGATTGCAATGCAAATATAAAATTAAGGACAGAATGTATGACTTAAAATTGGGCGCAAATCTGTCCAGCCTAGCCCACTTATCTCCCGGCTTCTAACCCCCGCTTCATCTGAAGACTACACTTGATTTTCAGTTAATGTGTGCAATGCCACAGGAGATTAACCAAGATCTTCCGCAGTGTTGCTCATGGGGTGTCAAGACCAAATGTAGTCTTCAGATGAAGTGGGGTCAGGCCGGGAGGTACTTGAACCAAAGTGTGAAGCCATAATTCAGTCCTCTTTTTAAAGTTAGACATTTTAACCTTTTTTATATTTCCATTCGCGCGGGTGTGCAAATTGCGGCATGAAAAGTTTACATAGGCAGTTTCTATTTTAAATGTGGATATAAGAACTGATAATGGAAACAATTGACAGGAAATGCACTCTGTCCAAATGACTAAAACTTGAAGTTTAGAACCAATATTAATGGATTGCTACAACCATCAAAAAACAAAATGCTTGACAGTTTTTCTGAGGAGGAACATTCTGTTGCTTGCTCTCTGCTCTGCTGGAGAGGAGAGCTAGTGCTTAATGTATGTACAACTGTGGAGAGTGTTAAATGGGGAAAAATGCTAATGCTATCTATCACTTCGCAACGGCTGATGTTACAGGATCTGCACCTCAGCTGGCTCCTGACAAGTGTTAATCTGCAAATGGCACTTTTATGGGAATCTGAGTTGGAAGAATCCAGTCATTGGACTTGAGACTTCTATCTCACTGCACTTTGGGAACTGGCCCATGGTATGTTTTATAGCTGCTGCAGTTTCATTGCGAGCTATGCAAAGCTAAGACTCTGGAAAGGATAGCAGCAGTCTTTCTTGTAGTTTGTCCAGCATCCAGTTGCAGTGTAGTTGCCTGCATCTTAATTATTGGATTGCATGCCCCACGCTGCTTCACACAGTGATGGGGATGGCATCGGTTAATACTGGGTGGGTTATGTTTGTGCAGTACAATCTTTTATATTTTTCCACAAACTAGTGTAATTGGCATTCATTGAAGAAAGCTGCTTCTGGTGGAAACAGGTGTAAACTGCAGCCGTCTCAGATTCTGGCATCAGAAACCAACATAAACAAGTCTAATCCTACAAGGCTTTGACAATGCAAATCTAGGAAAGCTAGTGGACTAGGCATCTGATAATGCCAAAAAAAAATTCCCCACCAGATTTCTGTTCTCTCCTGAAATCAGCGACTCATTGATCGGGTATGGCTACATTGGTGCTTGGCACCCCTCAGTATCTCACCCAAGTGGGCATTATTCATTTAGGAGCCGCATCTGTGAGTGATGATCTATTCAACCACAGCGGTCATGGTAACTGATTCCGATCTTACTGTCGTCCAACATACACACACCTAGCAGGCGTCATTGGATAGAAGTTAGCAGCAGCACCTCTGCTGACTTTTTGCCCCTCCCTGGCCCTGGGGTATAGAGACCAGTTGCAATGCATCTACTGCCTGTCTGCCTGAGATCAGCTAACTCAACACAGATCTGGATTCTACTTGGGACCTTCATGGTTTGTATGACTCAGTAGATGATGCATTTACTCAAGTAGGTCATTTGCACCAATGTAATGGAATCTATTCAGATAGCCCACAAAATTCCCTGCCTAAGCTTAGAAATGAAGAATTGCTATTTAGGTGAGTTACGGGAGGATTGCTGGTGCTTGTGGGATGAGTTCCTGGCTTGAGGCTGGAAGGAAAGAGATGGTAGGGGAAGGCCAGTAATAAATCTTCAGTGTTTTCCATCTAGCATTCTGGTTCTGACCATTTGTTAGCTGTGGCTCAGTTGGTAGCACTTCCACCTCTGAGTCAGCAGGCTGTGGGTTCAAGTCCCACTCCAGAGACTTGCGCACAAAATCTAGGCAGACACTCCAGCGCAGTACTGAGGGAGTGTTGCACTGTCAGAGGTGCTGTCTTTTGGATGAGACATTAAACTGAGGCTCCATCTGTCGTCTCAGGTGGATGTTTAAGATCCCATGCCACCCTTTCGAAGAAGTGCAGGGGAGTTCTCCCCGGTGTCCTAGCCAATATGTATCCCTCCATCAAAATCACAAAAATAGGTTATCTGGTCGTTATCACATTGCTGTTTATGGGATCTTGCTGTGTACAAGTTGGCTGCTGCGTTTTCCTACATTACAACAGTGACTGCACTTCAAAAGAACTTTATTGACTGTAACGTGCTTTGGGATTTCCTGAGGTCACGAAAGGCGCTATATAAATTTGAGTCTCTCTTTTCTGACTGATAGCTAGATTTGTGAATTTCAGCTGGCACCACCATACAGTTAATTGGAAAAATTATCCTCTGTGTGTTTAACATCATGGCCTAGAAATTCGGTTGGTAGCGCCAGCGATTAGCGCCTAAAGAGCCCGAGAATTGGGGCGTTACCCAATTTTCGGGCGGGCGCAGTGAATATAGCGCCACCTCCCATATTGAGTATGATTTTAGCACCTACGCTAACTCTTTGCGCGCGCCCGCGGGCGCAGGCAGATCATGACGTCATTTCAGTGTGCAACGCCTTTTTTGCGCCCCGGACCGGATATTCGGTGGCGCCAGCAACCTTTCTGCCTGGCGCTATTTGTGACAGTTGGATGGAGCGTTCCCAGGCCCTTCTCGGACTCGGGGGGCGCTATTTAAAGGGGACAGCACTAGTATAAAAGCTGCAGCCATTTGGGCTGGCCATCCTGATCGTTGCTGGAGAGAGTTGCTGACCTTCTGTTGGACAGTAATTTTCTCATTGAGCCTTCGGAGGCACTGGCACTGGCAGCTTGAGGACCCGGCTCCCGAGCTGGTGATGCAGCATCTGAAAGCAGGGAGGTGGAAGAGTGGCTTTAGCAAAAGGACAGGTTGGCAGCAAGGGATGCCAGATTGCAGCAAGGCTATGACATGGGTCCACAGTGAGAAAGCATGCTGGCGGGGGGAACAAGTGGAAGGAGACAGTTGTAAAAGGTGAGAACCTTACCATCGCTGTCGACAGTGGGGTCGGTAGCTGCAGTGGTTACAGGACCACTCAGACGTCCTCCAAGAATCTGGTGGACTCTCTCCTCGAGATCCGTGAGAGTGACCACTTGTGGAGGTCCTCCACCGGTGCGAAGCTGGTCTTTGCCAATCCTCGCCAGCATGGACTGCAGGGGAAAGGAGGGGAAGTTATGTTACCTGATGCCCTGAGTGATCATCTCATGCCCCCCATGGTGCAAGAGCCCTTACATGACGGCCTGAGTCAAATGTGCATGTGTGTGCCCAGAAAGGGCCATGGGTGCTTGCTGGCAGATGGCCAATGGGGCACAGGCCACCCTGTAGCCATAATGTCAGGTGCAAATGAAGGGATGCAGAAGTTTGCAGGAACAACACCCACCCTCACGACCCGAGTGAGGTCGTTGAATTTCTTTCTGCATTGGACAGGGCTCCTGGTCACCATGCTGCTGGAGTTGACCCTCTGGCATACATCCCTCCAAGCTCGTCGGTAGTCCTTATGATTCGGCCTCCTGCCATTGTCTGGGTAGAGAACATCTCGCCGGCGCTCCACTGCGGCCACCAATTGCTCCAGAGCCTCATTGATGAAGCGCTCTGCTCTCTGTCTCACCTTCTCCATCTGGTCCAAATTTTTATCGCCAGAGAAGGGCCTGCGCCGATTCTGAGGCCTACAAGGCGCTGAGTGTGGATGCTGAAGCTGACTGACCCACCCCTTTAAGAGCTGGCCGGCGCCTGGAAGTCTCGTGGTCATCGGTAATTGAGAGCACCTGCGCTGAGCCCGTCCGCTCCGATATTGGGTTGCGCCGGAAGTTTAGCGCCTTAGGAGTCCCGTGTAACGCCTGAATTCGCGCCTCAATCACCTTTAGGGGCGATGCAACCCAATATTGCGCCAGGTGGCGATAAGTTGTGTCTGGCTATAAACTTTGCGCTGCGCCAATTCTAACGCCCCAAGCGGGGCTATACCCAATTTCTAGGCCCATGTGTTTTAGATTCCCAGTAACGCCTGAGTATTAAGAAGAATTCATTCTTAGGATTCAAATTGTTTATGTTGTGTTTAATCCATTGTGAAGTTTCTTTTGAAACTTCCCTCTTTAGGTTTCCTTGCATCATGTACCTTTCTTGACAGGTCAGTTGGGCAACCTATTCCCAAACATGGGCTAATGGCTTGGAGGAATTGTGCAAGACAGCCTTAGATGATTCGCGCACCAAATTTTATAAAGTTATAAAGTGTCTTGACTTTGCTGTCATTCATACAGTGAAGGGACTGAGAGCAAGATCTTGCGTTTTTGGAAATGATGGGTGTTGTGACCTGTTTCCTGTCTCTCTGCACTATAGGTAAACCTCATTATTTGGGGAGGGGGGGCGAACAAGAAAATTTGAGCTCATTTTAACTTTAAAAAATGCTATGATGGTAATAATGGATGGTTGTACTAAAGGCTATCCTGAAGAATATCTCAATAGCAAGCCATTAGGAAGGCAACTGGTATGCTGGCCTTCATTACAAGAGGATTTGAGTACAGGAGTAAAGAAGTCTTACTCCAATTATATAGGGCCTTGGTGAGACCACACCTGGAGTACTGTGTACAATTTTGGTCTCCTTACCTAAGGAAGGATATACTTGCCATAGAGGGAGTGCAACGAAGGTTCATGAGATTGATTCCTGGGATGGCGGGACTGTCGTATGAGAAGAGATTGAGTAAACTAGGCCTGTATTCTCTTGAATTCAGAAGAATGAGAGGGGATCTCATTGAAGCATACAGAATTATTACAAGTCTTGATAGGGTGGATGCTGGGAGAATGTTTCCCTTGGCTGGGGAGTCTAGAACCAGGGGCCACAGCCTCAGGATAAAGGGTAGGCCATTCAGAACTGAGATGAGAAGAAATTTCTTCACACAGATGGTGGTGAATCTTTGGAATTCTCTACCCCAGAGGGCTGTGGAGGCTCAGTCATTGGGCATATTCAAAACAGAAGTTGATAGATTTTTGACTAGCAAGGACATCAAGTGATATGGCGATAGGGTCGGTGAATGGAGTTGAGGCAGAAGATCAGCCATGATCTCATTGAATGGCGGAGCAGGCTCGAAGGGCTGAATAGCCTGCTGCTGCTCCTATTTATTATGTTCTTATATAATTAATTCATAGTTCCTTTGGTGGTTTAGTGGATAGGTGCATTGCATTGTGTGATATTGAGTGAGTTCCTCAGGGCAGTGTCCTAGGCCCAACCATCTTCAGCTGTTTCATCAATGACCTTTCCTCCATCATAAGGTCAGAAGTGGGGATGTTTGCTGATGATTTCACAGTGTTCAGTTCCATTTGCAACTCCTCAGATAATGAAGCAGTCCATGTCCGAATGCAGCAAGACATTCAGGCTTGGGCTGATAAGTGGCAAGTAACACTTGCGCCACACAAGTGGTAGGCAATGACTATCTCCAACAAGCGAGAGTCTAACCACCACCTCTTGACCTTCAATGGCATTACCATCGCCAAATCCCCCACCATCAACATACTGGGGGTCACCATTGACCAGAAACTTAACTGGACCAGCCACATAAATACTGTGGCTACAAGAGCAGGTCAGAGGCTGGGTATTCTGCAGCAAGTGTCTCACCTTCTGACTCCCCAAAGCCTTTCCACCATCTACAATGCACAAGTCAGGAGTGTGATGGAATCCACTTGCCTGGATGAGTGCAGCTTCAACAACACTCAAGAAGCTCAACACCATCCAGGACAAAGCAGCCTGCATGATCGGCACCTTATCCACCACCTTAAACATTCACTCCCTCCACCACCGGCGTACCGTGGCTGCAGTGTGTACCATTTACAAGATGCACTGCAGCAACTCACCAAGGCTTCTTCGACAGCAGCTCCCAAACCCGCGACCTCTACCACCTAGAAGGTCAAGGGCAGCAGGCGCATGGGAACACTATCACCTGAAAGTTCCCCTCCAAGTTACAAACCATCCTGACTTGGAAATATATTGCCGATCCGTCATCGTCACTGGGTCAAAATCCTGGAACTCCCTCCCTAACAGCATTTGGGAGTACCTTCACCACACAGACTGCAGCAGTTCAAGAAGGCGGCTCACCACCACGTTCTCGAGGGCAATTAGGGATGGGCAATAAATACTGGCGTTAGCAGCGACGCCCACATCCCAGGAACAAATATTTTTAAAAAAAAACTGAGGCCTACAGACCAGGAAAGTACCAAGTTTGATTCTTGGTCAATGATCTCAGCTGGGCCAGCAGTTGGAGTGTTCCAGGACCTCTGAGGCCAATTGTGTTAGGGAGGGTTAAAAATAAGCTAGAATCCTTGCTCCTGATTGCTTTCCAATGACAATGCTAGAAAGGATGTGGATGTTGGGTCAGGACAAAACTGGGCTCACTCAAGTAGCATTCGGGCAAGGTGCCAGCTCACGGAAGTGTACTCAACAGTCGGGACCTTCAGGAAGCAAAAAGAAAATTGATTAGTGAATTTTTAAAAATTGAACCTATGAAGGACTATAATTTGGGTGTAAGATTCAAAATGTTCATCTGTCTCCCATTATTGAAGGGTGGAGTTGATTACTTTGTCTTGCAAAATATGATGGGAAGGATGACAATGGGAAATACAGTGATGCTTTTTGCTTTATAGAACCGTTGTGTTTTGCAGATCAGCTCCTGAGTACCACAGCATCATGCTCCTTCTGGTAGATTGTGTGCAGGAATTGCTGATGCACATCATTTCCTGCCTGCAGTAGTCCTTGCCAACATGCTTTCTTGCAACCTGTCAGTTTCTGGTAATATCAGCAGGGTGCATCTCTGAAGAACATATGGTGAGGAAAGAAAGAAAGCATAAAAGTAATATAGTGAAAAGCCAGGAAAGAGCTTCAGTATAGGCAGATAATTTCAAATAGTCTATGGAACATGATGGCTTACATGCTACAGAAGGAACCATGGACATGTCAAACTTCCAAAGTAACTGGTCAGGTTAAGGGTAGATAAATATTTTGGAGTTTTATTCAACTATCTTTGCGATGAAGAAGAAATCTAGTTTAATTTTTCTTCAGAAGATTCCAAGCATAGGACAAATTGTATGTGGTAGGAGGAAAGAATGGGTTTCATAGAGCACTTGACGCACAAATCCCGTGAATGAATAATGAATGAAGTGATGGCTGTGTCTTAGGAGGAGTTATTGTGGGCTTTTGTTTTGTTTTTGTGACTTATTTTGGCTCAACAGTAAGGTCTGTTTGCAGTGCATGTGTTAGAAATATATAAAAGTATAGAAATTAATAAAAGCTATGGGGAATTTTTTTAAAAAGTTCCTTTTACAAGTCTTCCACCCTTTCAACTCAGCCAGCTGATTTCAATTATTTTGTCAACATCATTGCAATAGTCAAGTTTTTAGGTAGCAGTGAAACAAACTTCTTCAAATAAGGTAACAGTATTTGGCCTGAAACCAAGTGCCTTGGTTTGTTTGGCTGTTTACTTTCTTACAGATTGTGAGTTCCTTTCCTCTCCCTGAAGAAAATTTGGCTCATTCACAAACCTTGTTTTTAGTAAGCAACTCTTACAGCCTCTTTGTGAGAGTTTCATTAATATTCATTAAACGTCGCATCAGTCAAAAGGTGTCTTCTGATTATATTTTTTGTATCTTGCTAAACAACGAAGTACAAGAACAGTCCACTCGTACACAAGTCCACTCCTACACACATAGTCGCGCTAACTATCCTTCTATAACTGCATCTTTAATGCCGCTGTGAAACAGCATGCAAGTTGCAATGTAACCCTGGAGTCATGGCTCCATCTGACATGAGGGAGGAGCAGTGCGAGACCTTCTGGAGGAAGCTGTCTCAAACAACTTACATTTAACATCGCATTAACTCCAGCTTAGTTAGTGCCAAACCTGCTTTAAAAAATGCCCGGGAGCCTCTCTTGGACCTTTGTAAATCTGCCTGGAGTGATTTAAATGTTGAGTGTGTAGGTGCAAGGGTAAAGCTTCGTCTTGGCCAGTAGAATTGTAGTTTGGGCTGGGCATTATAAATGAGGTACTACCTGGCTGGAACTGATACTATTACTACTGGTCTCGGTATAAATGAACCAACAGCCAATATAAGGTTGGTTAATGTTTGGGGGCCCTCTATCACACCATAAATACTGGGCAGAATGTATTCTATAAACCGAATTAGATGGACCCTGTTAAATAGAGTTGTCATGGTTCAGTAATAAAGCACTTTAAAAACCTGTATGGAGGTTTTCCGTTACAGATATGTCTCAGCTATTCTGTTCAAACTCTGCTCAAGATTTGTTTTATCTTTCAACTGAGGAAACCTGAGATTTTCAATTTCTGATCATCTACATGTGGTAAACCACTGTTATTGTTGTTCACCGTTGTTGTTGTTGTTGCACACTGTTGTATCTACGCATGCCTCAGCTGGCTCCGCCCCTGGCTCCACCCACATGCCCAGGTATAAAGGTGACTGCTCTGCAGCCCCCTGCCTTCTTGGAAACCAGTCAACCACGAGAGGCATGTTCTGTTCTTTGTTAATAAAAGCCTTTTAGTTACTCTCCTAACTCTCCGTCTTTTATGAGTAATTGATAGCGCATCAATTTTATTAACAAAAACAAAATGTCGGCACCAAACGCTGAGCAGCAGGCGCTGCAGCAAATGACGGCACCAAACGCTGAGCAGCAGGCGCTGCTGCATGCCCTCAGACCAACATGCCTGGACCTAGACCCTCAAGAGGCGGGTTCGTCTACCAAGTTCGCACAATGGCTGCGTTGCTTCGAAGCTTACCTGGAAGCCTCAGCCGTGACACTAGATGGAAACAAACTAAAAATCCTGGCCTCCAAGATGGGCCACCAAGTCTACACGCTCATCCAGGACGCGACTACCTACGCGGCAGCTATCGATCTGCTAAAAGGACAATACATACGCCCGGTAAATACGGTTTATGCCAGACACCTCCTGAGATCCCACAAACAGCAGTCCGGGGAATCGGTGGAGGCATTCCTACGGGCACTACAGATACTCGGCCGAGCCTGCGATTGTAAAGAGGTATCGGCCGCGACACACACGGAGGGACTTATCCGAGATGCTTTCGTCGCGGGCCTCAAGTCCGACTACTCCCGGCAGAGACTGCTGGAGAAGGGCGAAATCGACCTGAAGAAGGCAGTGTCCCTTGCGCTCTCGCTAGACGCGGCCCACCGGAATATGGACGCATTCTCCCCTAACCGCTCCGCACCGTGGACGCCGCAACCTTGGGTCATGGGACCGCCACCCCCGGCACCAACTGCTGCAGCGATGTCCAAGGGCCCGAAATGTTACTTTTGTGGCCAGGCAAAACACCCCAGAGCACGCTGCCCGGCGAAAAACGCTACCTGCTCTGGCTGCGGGAAGAAAGGACACTACGTCAGCGCCTGCAAAGGTAAAACCGCTAACGCCAGCAGCGCCGCGTGTGAACCGTGGGGGCAGCCATCTTGTCCGCCATCTTGGACACCTCCAGCCGCGTGGGGATCGGGATCATGGGCGCAGCATTTTGTCCGCCATCTTGGACGCCTCCAACTCCAATTGCGGGTGACCCGGACTCAACCACCGCCTCGTCTGACGACCACAGCGACTCGCTTGACCATACGCTGGCCTCCGTGACGCTGGACCACTCTCTCCCTCACCAACTGTCCAGGTCCATGATGGACATTACGGTAAATGGCCGCGCCACTACCTGCCTTTTCGACAGCGGGAGCACGGAGAGCTTTATCCACCACGACACGGTGCGCAGTTACTCTCTCCCGGTCCTGCCAACGCGCCATCGGATCTCTATGGCTTCCAAATCCCATTCAGCAGACGTCGGTGGCTACTGTGTAGTGACCCTTTCAGTAAGGGGCACAGAATACAAAAATTTTAAACTTCTTGTCCTGCCCCATCTCTGCGCTGCCGTTCTACTGGGGTTGGATTTTCAGTGCCACCTTAAAAGTGTCACATTAACGTACGGCGGACCCCTCCCCCCACTCACAGTCTGCAGCCAGCAGCTTTTAAATCGCCCGCCGCGCACCATTTGCAGCCTCTCCACGCTTAAAGTCTCCCCCCCCCCCCCCCCCCCCCCTTGTTCGCTAACCTCACCCGCGACTGTAAGCCCATC
This sequence comes from Somniosus microcephalus, assembly GCF_052327205.1. Classification (NCBI taxonomy): domain Eukaryota; kingdom Metazoa; phylum Chordata; class Chondrichthyes; order Squaliformes; family Somniosidae; genus Somniosus; species Somniosus microcephalus. Next base: position 182,455,334 of record NC_140990.1, read on the forward strand.
GCTACCAAAAGCAGGTGGTACAGTGCCGGGGATAGGAGCTTCATTAAATCCGAAGTAGCAAGACTCCTGAAGGAAGGGATTATTGAGGGTAGCACTAGCCTATGGCGAGCACAAGTGGTGGTAGTGAAGACTGGCGAAAAACAGCGCCTAGTTATTGACTACAGCCAGACGATCAATCGCTACACCCAGTTAGATGCATACCCACTCCCCCGCATATCTGACATGGTCAATCAGATAGCACAATACCGGGTGTTCTCGACGATTGATCTGAAGTCGGCATACCACCAGCTCCCCATCAGGGCTGAGGACCGCCAGTACATAGCTTTTGAAGCTGACGGTCGTCTCTACCACTTCCTCCGAGTCCCCTTCGGCGTCACCAACGGGGTTTCGGTCTTCCAAAGGGAGATGGACCGAATGGTTGACCAGAACGCGCTGCAGGCCACCTTCCCCTATCTAGACAACGTCACCATCTGCGGCCACGACCAGCAGGACCATGACGTTAACCTAGAGAAATTCCTCCGTACGGCCCAGCGGCTGAATCTAACATACAACAAGGACAAATGTATGTTTCGCACCACGCGCCTCGCCATTCTTGGCTGCGTAGTGGAGAACGGAGTCATCGGCCCCGACCCCGACAGAATGCGCCCCCTTATGGAGCTCCCCCTCCCCCACTGCCAAAAAGCACTGAAGAGATGCCTAGGGTTCTTCTCTTACTATGCTCAGTGGGTGCCCAACTGTGCGGACAAAGCCAGACCCCTCATCAAGTCCACCTCCTTCCCCCTGACAGCAGAGGCATGTGCAGCCTTCACTCTCATAAAAAGAGATATTGCGAAGGCCACAATGCACGCAGTGGATGAGTCCATCCCTTTCCAAGTGGAGAGCGACGCATCCGACTTCGCCCTAGCTGCAACCCTTAACCAGGCGGGGAGACCCGTGGCCTTTTTCTCAAGGACCCTCCAGGGCCCCGAGATTCGACACTCCTCTGTCGAAAAGGAGGCCCAGGCCATTGTGGAAGCGGTGCGACATTGGAGGCATTACCTGGCCGGAAAACGATTTACCCTGCTCACTGACCAGCGTTCAGTAGCTTTTATGTTTAACAATAAGCAGAGGGGCAAAATCAAGAACGACAAGATCTTGAGGTGGTGAATTGAACTCTCCACCTACAATTACGATATCTTGTACCGGCCCGGGAAACTCAATGAGCCCCCAGATGCCCTATCACGTGGTACATGCGCCAACGCGCAGGTTGATAGACTGCAGACCCTCCACAATGACCTCTGGCACCCGGGGGTCACCAGGTTCTTCCATTTCATCAAATCCCGTAACCTGCCCTACTCCATCGAGGAGGTCAGGACCATGACCAGGAACTGCCAAATCTGTGCCGAGTGCAAACCGCATTTTTACAGGCCAGACAGAGCAAGCCTGATCAAGGCCACTCGCCCCTTTGAGCGCCTGAGCGTCGATTTTAAAGGGCCCCTCCCCTCCTCTGACCGCAACGTGTACTTTCTCAACATAATTGATGAGTACTCCCGTTTCCCGTTTGCCATCCCTTGCCCAGACATGACCAGTACCACGGTCATTAAAGGTCTGAATGACCTTTTCGCCTTGTTCGGCTTCCCTAGCTATATCCATAGCGACCGGGGCTCATCCTTTATGAGCGACGAACTCCGTCAGTACCTGCTCACGAGAGGTATTGCTACAAGCAGAACCACCAGCTACAACCCCCGGGGGAACGGCCAGGTGGAAAGAGAGAACGCGACGGTTTGGAAGGCCGTCCTCTTAAACTTAAAATCAAAGGGCCTTCCGACCTCTCGCTGGCAGGAGGTCCTCCCTGCGGCGCTCCACTCCATTCGGTCACTGCTTTGTACGGCCACCAATGCCACCCCCCATGAAAAAATGTTCACTTTCCCCAGGAAGTCCACATCGGGGACCTCGCTACCGGCATGGCTGACGTCTCCAGGACCCGTCCTACTGCGGAAGCACGTGAGGTCCCATAAAACGGACCCCCTGGTCGAGAGGGTGAGCCTCCTCCACGCCAACCCCCAGTATGCTTATGTGGCGTACCCGGACGGGCGGGAGGACACAGTCTCCATACGAGACCTCGCACCTTCGGGTGCCCCTGAAACACTACCATTGCCATCCACCACTACCCACAACCCAACCCCGCTAGACGGCATGCCGCAGCCCCAGGACCCGTCATTGACCACCCAACCACTCAATGAGACGCCAGATTCAACGTTGGATGCTGCACCATCACCGCCGCCACCACGACGATCAGGACGGCATACAAGGCCACCTGATAGACTTACTTACACGAACCTTTAGTACACTTCACCCCGCTGGACTCAATTTTAAACAAGGGGTGAATGTGGTAAACCACTGTTATTGTTGTTCACCGTTGTTGTTGTTGTTGCACACTGTTGTATCTATGCATGCCTCAGCTGGCTCCGCCCCGGCTCCACCCACATGCCCAGGTATAAAGGTGACTGCTCTGCAGCCCCCTGCCTTCTTGGAAACCAGTCAACCACGAGAGGCATGCTCTGTTCTTTGTTAATAAAAGCCTTTTAGTTACTCTCCTAACTCTCCGTCTTTTATGAGTAATTGATAGTGCATCACTACATATCTGAAATACCCATCTCAGCATTAAGTCGCATACTTCTGTATTCTGTCTGATCTCTTCTGGATTTGCCACCGTGTAATTTCAATTGTGTTTCTGTCTCGTTCTCTGCTCCTGCTTGGGTTTGTCTCGCTTGTTAGCTTGGCCTGCCTGTATTGCTTTTTTTTACTCCCATCATCACATCACCATGACAGGTGTGGGTGGCTCTGTGGTAGCACTTTCGCCTCTGAGTCAGAAGGTCCCAGTCCAGAACGAAAGGTCATCGACCTGAAACGTTAACTCTATTTCTCTCTCCACAGACTCTGTCTGACTTGCTGAGTATTTCCAGCATTTTCTGTGTTTATTTCACTAGAACAGATTATTTGGTCATTATCACATTGCTGTTTGTGGGACGTTGCTGTGTGCAATTTTGCTGCCACGTTTCCAACATTACAACAGTAACTACACTTCAAAAGCACTTAATTAGCTATAAAATGCTTTGGGACATCCTGAGGTCATGAAAGGCGCTATATAAATTAAAGTCCTTTCTATCCTATCTGCAGTATATCTTTCTAACAGCCAGTTTATACTGTACAGAACGAAGTTGAAGCAGGCCTGCTTGTATTAGCTCCAGTGCTCTAGAATCTGCCTCATTTGGATTGCAGTAAGGGTTTCAGAGTGCTGATGATGATATAAAAAGTGCAGCTTTAATATGCTGGTTGTGGTCCACCTTCAATGATCCAGGCAAGAGAGCTTGCATGCGGCCAGAAAGAATGCTGCTGTCTATATGTGTCTCTGGGACAATACCTTTAGTGGTGTGAAGGAAAACCATTGTTTAAGCTGGCATTTCTTCCTGCTAGAGACACGAGCACCATCTTATTTGTAATGCAGCAATGTAATGTCAGAATTATGTTCTCTCACCTTTGCCTAATCTTACTGCTGAATCTAAGGTAACATCCTGCAGTATTTGAAAATTAATTATCTTGTAAGTCTCATTTTAATACAGAAGAAAACCTACTGAAATGGAAAATGAAAAAGCTGTGCAATGCCAACAAAAATATTGTATAGAATGACGACAAAACAACTTGCATTTATATAGCCCCTTTAACGTAGAGCAACGTCCCAAAATGCTTCACAGAAGTGTAATCTGACAAAAATGGATGCTGAGACAAAGGAGATGTTAGGAGAGTGACCAAAGGCTTTGGTTTTAAGGAGGGCCTTAAAGGCGAGAGGGTGGGATGGCTGCCAATGGTGGGGCAAAAGGAAGAGGTGGATGCATGAGAGGCCAGAGTCAGAGGAACAGAGAGTTCTGGTGGAGTCTAGTGATAGGGCTGGAGGAGTTTACGAATAGACGGGCAAGGTAATGAAGTGATTTAAACATGAGAATGAGAATTTTAAATTTGACGTGTTGGGGATCGGGAGCTAATGTTGGTCAGCAAGGACAGGGGTGAGTGGGACATGGACTGGGAAGTAATTACATCTAGCAGGGTGTGATTCTTTGGCAGTCCTATTCACACGATACTAGTGCAATAAGTCCTTGGTTTTGAGGCTGTGTGGAGCTTTACAGTCTAGCTTAATGTAATTGCATTATGTTTTGTCCCGTACACCATTAACTTTGTGTTTCAAGGGAAAAGACTTTGTGTTTGGAATTTCCCATGAGGATGAGATTGCAATAGATTTGATTTGATGACCTTCTGGTGAGGTTAGCTCATGGGCTAGTGAACATCCAGAGACCACCAAATCTGCCACATATATGTTTTGTTTCAAAAAATTATTACATTTTGGGGACAATAGTTTGCTGCATTTCTGCTCTGACTGACGTAAGCTTTCTCCGCATAGATCAGTATTTGTTCTTCAAATACTGTTTCCTTTTTGTGTCTTTCTGTTTGTAATACCGTTTCAGTTCTCCTTTAATATCTTCATTCTTTCTCTTTTTAAAGCTGCTTTACTTTGCTCAGTGATTTTTTTTTCTTTATAAACTTGTAACAAGGAGGGCTGGTGCAGGTTTCTGCACCCCTATTGGAATCTTACAAATTACTAAACTTAAAAAGTTTTGTCATGTCACAAAGGCAAACTACAACAAATAAGACTAATAAAAATACAGGAAGGGGAAGAAATTAATTTTGTTTACTCAGACTTTCTCAGTCTCTAATTATTTCCTGCTCCCATTCTGGTAATTGCTGAAAGTTCTTACAAAAATAGATCTCATAAATGCTGGATAGTGACTGATATATATTTTTTCAATTGTTTATGTCATGGTTAATGACTAAAACTGAATATTTTAACATAAATTTTCCAAATCAAAAATATTCTGTTTCTCACTTGAGCTAACGAATAGGACATTTGCAAAAGGGACAGAAGTTGACTTGGTTGCTGACTTACACTTTTTTCTACTTCCCTGTAACTTGGTATCTCCCTGGATGGCATCACTAAGATTAGGAATTCATCATGTGTGTAATTTAGGAGTGTACTAACCGCCCCTTCCCCAGAGAACCTCCCTTTCACTCAGTGACACAGAACATTACAGTGTCCGTATACAACTTGGGCAATATCTTTTATGGAGCATTAAATGGCTTTAATTACAAATATAGCTGACTTTTCCTTCATTGACGCTCTCAGTGATGAATGTAGCTCCATAAATGCAATCAGTCCCAGTCTATTAATAAGGGACTCATTAACCTCTGGAAATTCTTTGTTTTGTGAATAATGTATTTTCTAATTTCTTCTAGAGTATCAGTAATATTTTATACCGTAGCATTTAGTTATTATTGGATACATCTTATATTAATGGAATTCCAGTTACTTTTCCCATGTTTTAATGCCATACATTATTTTTGTGTTCAAATTTTTTTTTTGGCACTGAGATCGTATTAACAAAATTTTAAATCTCACCAAGGGTGGGTTGATTGCAAGCACTTTCTCACTTGGTTAAAAACGTTTGCATACAAACTTCTAGATAATATAAAAATAACTCTGTGCAGCAGAAATATGGATTTTATTGCTCTGGTTCTGAATAAGCAGTAGCATGACTAGCTCCTGAAAGAATCGTGTGTTTCTAGTCTTTGGCATGTAAAGCAATCTAGATTGTAGCATTGCAGTATGCCCTAAGATTTTCTTCCTCTCCTCAGTGTAACTGTACAGAGAGAACCATATAGGGGAAAGTTTAACTCAACAGAGCAGGGAGGAGGAACATTGTAGGAAATATATTTTGCCATGTAAAACTAATTTCTTTCTCCACCCATCCCAATTTTCAACTTCTACTCCTGAAAGTTTAATGGACTATTTAATAGTGCGGAAGATCAGATACCGCTCCAATTCTGTCCTCATCTGACATACATGTGCACATTTTCGCTGGGTCACTATACAGGACCAAGGCTGAAGATTTCTCTTTGTAGCTGAGTGTTGCTGCAGGCATGCCTTTGTTACCTCTAGACTTACTATTCCAATGCTCTTCAAGTCCCGTTCACCATCATCCCTGTGCTCGCTGACCTACATTGGCTCCTGGTCCAGCAATGCCTCGATTTTAAAATTCTCATCCTTATGTTCAAATCCCTCCATGGTCTCATCCCTCCCTATCTCTAACCTTCTCCAGTCCTACAACCCTCCAAGATCTCCACGCTCCTCCAATTCTGTTCTCTTGTCCATCCCCAATTTTCATCGCTCCACCAGTGGCAACTGTGCCTTCAGATGCCTAGGTCCTAAACTCTGGAATTCCCTCCTCTCGAGGCAGTTCAGAGAAGGTTCACTCGGTTGATTCCGGAGATGAGGGGTTTGACTTATGAGGAAAGTTTGAGTAGGTTGGGCCTCTTCTCATTGGAATTCAGAAGAATGAGAGGCGATCTTATCGAAACATGTAAGATTGTGAGGGGGCTTGATCAGGTGGATGCGGCGAGGATGTTTCCACTGATGGGTGAGACTAGAACTAGGGGGCATAATCTTAGAATAAGGGGCTGCCCTTTCAAAACTGAGATGAGGAGAAACTTCTTCACTGAGGGTAGTAAATCTATGGAATTTGCTACCCCAGAGAGCTGTGGAAGCTACGACATTAAATACATTTAAAATGGAGATAGATAGTTTCCTAGCTGATAAGGGAATTAGGGGTTACGAGGAGCGGGCAGGGAAGTGGACGTGAGTCTAGGTTCGGATCAGCCATGATCCTATTGAATGGCGGAGCAGGCCCGAGGGGCCGTATGGCCGACTCCTGCTCCTCCTACTTATGTTCTTATGTAAACTTCTCCGCTTCTCCATCCTCCTCCAAAAATGCTTTTGGTCACCTGTCCCAGTATCTTCTTATGTCAAATTTTGTCTGATAACACTCCTATGAAGTGCCTGAGATCAACTAACTTGGCAAACACCTGGGATGGAACCCAAGACCTTCCTGATTGGTTTCACCTCATATTACAGCACATACTGCACTGAGACAACACCTCATATTACAGCACATAGTGCACTGAGACAACACCTCATATTACAGCACATACTGCACTGAGACAACACCTCATATTACAGCACATAGTGCACTGAGACAACACCTCATATTACAGCACATAGTGCACTGAGACAACACCTCATACTACAGCACATACTGCACTGAGACAACACCTCATATTACAGCACATACTGCACTGAGACAACACCTCATATTACAGCACATACTGCACTGAGACAACACCTCATATTACAGCACATAGTGCACTGAGACAACACCTCATGTTACAGCACATAGTGCACTGAGACAACACCTCATGTTACAGCACATAGTGCACTGAGACAACACCTCATATTACAGCACATAGTGCACTGAGACAACACCTCATATTACAGCACATAGTGCACTGAGACAACACCTCATGTTACAGCACATAGTGCACTGAGACAACACCTCATATTACAGCACATACTGCACTGAGACAACACCTCATATTACAGCACATAGTGCACTGAGACAACACCTCATGTTACAGCACATAGTGCACTGAGACAACACCTCATATTACAGCACATACTGCACTGAGACAACACCTCATATTACAGCACATACTGCACTGAGACAACACCTCATATTACAGCACATACTGCACTGAGACAACACCTCATATTACAGCACATACTGCACTGAGACAACACCTCATATTACAGCACATACTGCACTGAGACAACACCTCATATTACAGCACATAGTGCACTGAGACAACACCTCATATTACAGCACATACTGCACTGAGACAACACCTCATATTACAGCACATACTGCACAGAGACAACACCTCATATTACAGCACATACTGCACTGAGACAACACCTCATATTACAGCACATAGTGCACTGAGACAACACCTCATATTACAGCACATAGTGCACTGAGACAACATTTCTTCCTAGTATTAATTTTGGCTGGAGCCATTGAAATGAAGAGTCAAACACCGGTTTGATGAGGCTTGCAGTTTTGGGATTATTTTCACAGTTTCAATGGATATAGTTTAAACTTCACTTTATTGGAGTCCTTAAGTGATACTCTTTTGTTGGAATCATGCAGGTAGTTGACTTTTGTTCATACTTTCTACTATTAACGTAGGCATTTAAAATAAAATGGTCAGTGCCTCTACTAACATACTTGAGCTCGGAGTTTGATGGGAGCTTGTTGTGCTCGAACTATTACAGTAATTTGCAGACTATTATTCTACAGTAATTTGTAGGCTATTATTCTACGGCCAGGGCTCCTGTCAGAGGTGGCACCAGGTGAGATTACAGACCGGAAAATACAGCGAGATTTGCAGATGGTTGAGTAAACGAGTCAACAACCTCCGTGGTCCTTTAATAGATTTTAAAAAATGTCATTTCTGCGTTTTGAAAAGCGGAGTAGGTTAGCCTTAGTGTTGCAAAACATTGATTTTATTTAAAGAGGGTGTCATGTTATTTGAAAAGCCGGAGGTTTGTGCCCTTTATAAGTCCATTCCCATGGTGTGGAGGAGATCCAGGCCGGTGTTTGGAGCTCACTCTCTCTCTCCCTCTTCCCCCCGCCCCCGGGAGTCGGTGCTTGTACACGCCGGGCTGGCGGATTGTAGTTGGTTCTCGGCTCATTGGGAAGATGCTCGGCTTGCTCCGAGCCCAGACATACTCTTTCATTGCCCGGTGCCCCCGCTCACAGGGGGCGGTGTAACATTGAACCCACTGCACGTCTGCAGTTCCCAGGAAGAAGGGAATTAATGGCATTCAATCTCCGAGCTCGGACTCTTCACACACCTGAGTCTGTCTCTGTGCTGCATCCTGTAGAAAGTCGATTTACAGACACCTAAGATCCGCCTGGTGTCGGATGTTCCGCCGCTGATCCCCCTGGTGTCGGATGTTCCGCCGCTGATACCCCTGGTGTCGGATGTTCCGCCGCTGATCCGCCTGGTGTCGGATGTTCCGCCGCTGATCCGCCTGGTGTCGGATGTTCCGCCGCTGATCCGCCTGGTGTCGGATGTTCCGCCGCTGATCCCCCTGGTGTCGGATGTTCCGCCGCTGATCCGCCTGGCGTTGGATGTTCAGCCGCTGATCCGCCTGGCGTTGGATGTACCGCCGCTGATCCGCCTGGCGTTGGATGTACCGCCGCTGATCCGCCTGGCGTTGGATGTTCCGCCGCTGATCCGCCTGGCGTTGGATGTACCGCCGCTGATCCGCCTGGTGTTGGATGTTCCGTCGCTGATCCGCCTGGTGTTGGATGTTCCGCCGCTGATCCGCCTGGCGTTGGATGTTCAGCCGCTGATCCGCCTGGCGTTGGATGTACCGCCGCTGATCCGCCTGGCGTTGGATGTACCGCCGCTGATCCGCCTGGCGTTGGATGTTCCGCCGCTGATCCGCCTGGCGTTGGATGTACCGCCGCTGATCCGCCTGGTGTTGGATGTTCCGTCGCTGATCCGCCTGGTGTTGGATGTTCCGCCGCTGATCCGCCTGGTGTTGGATGTTCCGCCGCTGATCCGCCTGGTGTTGGATGTTCCGCCGCTGATCCGCCTGGTGTTGGATGTTCTAGGTACAGAGGCGGTGGAAGGAGCCATGTACCTGCTGGACAGCGAGCCGTACCCCGAGATGATGAAGAGGGGGACTCCTCAGAGGAAGACTGTCTATCGGATCTCCCTCACTCTCGTCAAACGGGAGGCCACCACGGCCGAGGCCGGCGGCAAACCTTCTCCTTCCCCCCGATCCGAGGCTTGTCCCGACGGTGCCCACCAGCCTGGGAGCCCGTGTCCGGCCGAGTGTAGCGAAGCTGAGGACGAATTCGAGCCGCAAGCGAATCTTCGGAGCTTTCGGACCTTCAGCACCGGCCACCTGGAACTGGGCAGGCTGAAGGTGGCCAGGAGGTCTCGCGATCTGGGCTTCAAACTCAAGGACAATCCAGCCAAAGACCTGGTCACATTAAGGTGCAGAGATGGGACTTCAACCAGACCGAGCAGCATGCTGGCGACGGTGGATGTGGAATTCAAGAACAAAAAAAATTGGAGCCCTTGCACTGAGAGGTTGAGGACAGGGGCTCAACCCAGAGAACAGGTTACTGGGACTATCAATATCTCAAACCAGGGAAAGGATCACCAAGAAGGCAGAGGTAGCACTGAAGGAAGTGAACAAGGAGATGCGGCCAGAGCCATTTGTGTGAAGGAGCTCACGGCACCTTTACAGTCCATTGATACAGAGGCGCTTTATCCAAGGAAATCACCAAGAGCAGATGGCAAATCGGCTTTGAGGAAAATAGAGACAACCATCAAAAGAAACTCAAATGATTCATTGAAGAGTCCTTTAGGGGATAAGGAGCTAATCACAGTGTCCTCTCCTGGTTCAGAGCCTGACTTTTCTAAGCAACTTGTTCCTAAAGGAGAGTATGGTTTACTATCAGTAGCCCCTGTAGTGGGATCATCTCTGCCATCTGATTGTTCATCCATTTGCATAGATGCCATCAAACAAACTCCCCCGACGTCTTTGGCAACAGACAAGAGACATCCAAGTTTACTCAGAAGAAGCTTCAGTTTCAGGCACTGGAATGGAGAGCTAGTGAGGTTTAAAGCGTTATCAAAGACAAAACATCATGGCAGCTCCAGCTGTCTCTCTGGTGTGGAAGCTGGAAGTGAATTCAAAATCCAAAAGCCCGAGTCTTCCTGTGGGGAATCTTTAACGAATGAGAAGCGGAACACCTTGGATGTTGGGGAAGTGCTGAACAAAACGGATCCACTCTCCGAGCCTGGCCATTGGGAGAGGGGGAAAAGAAAGAACAGGACTTTAGACAATAGTGACATTCACAAGCTTTCTGAAAACCTGGAGATGGGGAAGGATGGCTTTTTAACAGGTGCTGTGAGGTCCAGTTCCCAAGAGCACAAACTCTTCAGGTTTTTTAGTGGTATTTTCTCAAAGCGCGATGGTACTTCAACACCTGTTACAAGTCCTTATGGAAAATCACACAGGGATTATGTTGCCAAATCCAAAGGATATGCTAGCAGCCAGAAGAAGGGTATACCAACCCTTGAGCAGTCCAGCAGTGAGAGCATTGATGAAAATACTTCTCAAAACGGTATGGCATTGATGGTGTTTTGCTCTTTGATGAAACTGTGTAATGTTTGATAATTTAGAAATGTTCTGAAAATTTGTTCAGTAGGTTTGCATGATTTCATGTAACCTAGCAAGTCTTCAAAAAATAAATAGAGGACACCACTGGGTTGCAAATCAGAAGGTTAACAAATGATTACTGGGGTCCTATATTAATGTAGATGGGAAACAATTAATTAATGAAATACATTACCATACTGTGTTTAAGTCAGTTGGGAGGAAATGTTTGCCTTAATAGCTGGTGATGTATGATTGACGCTGAGGTGTTTTCTACAGTAGCACAAGGGTTTTTAGTTCCGAGCATGTAAACACCTAATGGATTTTATGCCATCCCTTTTCAGACGAGAAAAATCCAGACAATTAGCTTTGAGATGGCAGGTACTTTTTGTGCATTCAGTAATCCACATGATGGGTGCTGGAAAGCTTGTAATTGCAGGATGAAAATATGTTAAGTGTAGCATTTTATGAGCAGCAGAAGGCAACAATTTTGTGAAATTGTATGGAGGAGTATTTTATTTCATTACAGTTGTCTGGGTTTCTACTACACAAAAAAAAAAAAAAAATTTGATGGATGAAATATTTGCGATTAGAAATAATGTCTTCAGTTGAATTTTTATCATTCATTTGGCTAAAATTGAGAAATGAGAATTGTGTGCATTTCTATTTAGCCCTTGTGTATTGGATAGCTTTTATAGTTGTAAGACATGTATCCTGTAATATCTACAAAAATATTTTCAGGAAATAGCTAAATTTGAATGCTTTTAAATGAAGTTTGAAATGTATAGGATCTTGAAACTTAAAAACATATTCTCCCACCCAACATTTCTTTAGTTTTAAATCTCCCCTTTATATGCTACACACTATTCTCTGTAGTTATTATATTTCGGATAAAATCATAACTGACTGATAAATGAAAATGAGTTTCTGGTTGCAAGGTATTAATCAAATGTGCACTTTTGAAAGAGAAAATATTGTAGCAACGAATCTTGGGTGAGCTTGTAGCAATGAGTCTTGGGTGGGCATGTAGATAATCATAAAGACTCCTATAAATAAATGGAAATCTAATACAGTTTAATCAAATCAATCAAATCAAATCAACTTTTATTGTCATTGTTAGTGCACAAGTGCAGTACAACGAAATGTAGGCTTGCGGCTCCCGAGAGTGTACATTTAGATTAAGACATTTAAACATTCAACATACATTTGGCTTGTAATACATTAACATAAACATAACCATAATAAAGTGCATTGGCAGATGTGCAGGCTTTAGAGTTTATTTGTGGAGTTCAGTAGGATGACAGCCCTGGGAAAGAAGCTGTTCCTAAATCTGGTCGTACGGGTGCGAATGCATCTGTAGCGTCCCCCAGATGGCAGGGGGGGGCGAACAGACTGTGGCTGGGGTGGATAGGGTCTTTGATGATGGACCGTGACCTCCGTAAACAGCGTTTCGGGTATATGTGCTCTATGGTCGGTAGCCGGGTGCCGGTAATGCGTTGGGCAGTTTTGACTACCCGCTGCAGGGCTTTCCGGTCATAGTAGCTACAGCTGCCATACCATACTGTGATACAGTTTGTCAGGATGCTCTCTATTGTGCAGCGGTAAAAGTTAGAGAGGATCAGGGGTGACAGGTTACATCCCTTCAGCCTCCTTAGGAAATATAGGCGCTGCTGGGCCTTCTTCACCAGAGAGGAGGTATTGAGGGACCAGGAGAGGTCTTCCGTGATGTGGACTCCGAGGAACTTAAAGCTGTCCACCCTTTCCACCACAGCCCCATGGATGTGGATGGGGGTGTGACTTCCGCCTTTAGACTTCCTGAAGTCCACAATGATTTATTTGGTTTTCTTGATGTTAAGGGCCAGGTTGTTATCGGCGCACCACTTCACGAGATGCTGGACCTCCTCCCTGTAGGCTGACTCATCGTTGTTAGTGATCTGGCCTACTACCGTGGTATCATCCGCAAACTTGATGATGGTGTTGGAACCATGAACAGCCACACAGTCGTGGGTGAAGAGGGAGTAGAGGAGGGGGCTCAGCACACATCCTTGTGGGGCCCCCGTGTTCAGGGTCGGGGGGGTGGGGAGGTGTGGTTACCTAATTTGACAGACTGGGGTCTGTTTGTTAGGAAGTCCAGGGTCCAGTTGCAGAGGGAAGTGTTCAGGCCAAGAGTTTGGAGTTTGGTGGCCAGCTTGTTGGGGACGATAGTGTTGAATGCTGAGCTGTAGTCTATGAACAGCATTCTGATGTAAGTCTCCTTACCATCTAAGTGATTCAGTGCAGAGTGTAGAGTAGTTGTGATTGCATCCTCCGTTGATCTGTTTGCACGATAGGCAAACTGCTGTTGGTCAAGAGAGGCGGGAACACTGGCTTTGATGTGAGCCAGGACCAGTCTCTCGAAACACTTCATTATGATGGGTGTGAGTGCGACAGGTCGATAGTCGTTCAGACACGCCACAGCCGTTTGCTTTGGCACAGGAATAATGGTAGCGGTCTTGAAGCATGTAGGGACTACTGCCTGGGCCAATGACAGATTGAAGATGGCAGTGAAGACATCAGCCAGCTGATCAGCACATTCCTTGCGTACCCGTCCAGGGATACTATCCGGTCCAGCAGCCTTTCGTGTGTTCACTCCGCGTAGAACACCCCTTACGTCGGAGGTCGACAGAGTGAGCACCTGGTCTTCCGGGGGTGGCAAGGCTTTGGTAGCCGGCTCCCTGTTGTCCCTGTCGAAGCGAGCGTAGAAGTTGTTAAGCTCCTCCGGAAGGGAGGCATCGCTAACCGGGGGGCTGGTGTTTTTGCCCTTGTAGTCAGTGATGGACTGGATGCCTTGCCACATGTGCCGGGGGTCCGAGTTGTTGTGGAAATGATCCTCTATCCCATCAAGAATTGGGTACGGTATTCCTTTTCTAAAAAGCTATCGTCAGAAGTGGGATTTGATTTGTAGAAAGCCTTGTAATTTGGTAGTCACATGGAGAATGGCATTGGGGTCTCTGCCATGTTGAGATCTTTATCCACAGATGATTAAGGTCGGATAGAATTAAGGTCAGGATCTGTTTAGGGTTTGAAGCCAGCATGAATATTCAAAGACATGCCAGATGCTGAGGGTTAGTATAGGGTACTAGCTTGGCAAAAGTCAAATCCTAATTTGATGTTGCATTGTCATCTGCAGTGGCTAGGGGAAAATCCCCTGTTAAATTTGAAAAGTGAAAAGTCATTTGGTCACATCTCAAGGCCAAATAATAACTGAAAATGCTACTTCAAATGATTTACCATTAAAAACTGAAAGCACCATTATTTAACTCCTACATCAATATTTAAAGAATAGAATTAGTTTCCTATCATCAGTTTGAATTCACTTTTGATATTTAATTCAAAAATAATGTAGGTATTCTTTAATTCTAAATCAATACACTGGTGTTGCTCTTTTGTGTAGTGTTCTTGGATCAGGAGAACGCAGAGCTCGTTTCTAGTGTGGGACTGCAGAGAGACGGAAGGCATCGGGTCATTTGGTGACCTGCACAGAGATGAAAGGCAGAGAGCAAAGAGGGGAAACTGGTGGTTGGTTTTGTAGAAAATTAACCCATTAGTTACTGGGCAGGGTGGCGAGAGAATTATGCATTGTTACTGAAGTTTGATTTCAACAATTCCTTATGAGATTTGGATTTAAATCCCAGCATGAACAAATGTTTGCTGTACGAGTTTCATGATGAGAATGGCTCTAGTTTTCAGCAAGTTATTTGGGTGAGGGAGTACAAACAAATGGTTTAAGCCTGGCTCCTAAGCGAGTTGACCATAGGCAGTCTCCATTGTAATATCCTTACTTCCCCCTTGAAGGGGGAGATGTGGGGTGGGGGAAGATGATCAGGATTTTACATAATACAAAGAAAGTATATTCTTATGGAAGTATAGATTACAATAAATTATGGCACTGTATCTCAGGGTCTGAATATAAAAGTTTATACAACATGGTTGTATTCTGGTGAGTTAATCATTTAATTCCTGCGACAATTCCCAGAATGAGTGTTCACTTTTCCAAGCTAAAAGTCTGAAGTATTGCACACCCAGTACTCCACTTCTGAAACGGTTTTATTAAATCATTCTGCAGATACTCATTTGTGTCATGTTCACGATATGATTCTGTTGATACAAAGGTGTGTAAGTACATATATCAGAAGCTGAGCTTTTGGGGGCTGGGTGGTGCAGAAGGTTAGACGTAGACATTTTATTTCTCAGACCTAGATTCAAAGCTACCCGAAACTGATGGGATCAAAGTCTCCTCTGTGTGCTGGCTGCAAGAGCCCTACATAAAAAGATATGTTTTCACTGTCTGCAACCAGTTCCTGGTGAATTTGAACAACATCACAACACTGCCCTGAATTCAGCACTAAATTGACAATCTCCATGAAGCCACAGGATAGCTTGCATGAGAAATGGAAACATGGCATGTTGGGCAGATGTGAGTATTTAAAAAAAAAAAAAAATGAACTTGCATTTGTACAGCACCTTAATGTGTTCAGGGCGCTCCAAAGCGTCAGTGTTGTTATTTAGTCAAATATGTAAACCAATTTGCACACAACATGCTCTCCAAAATAGCAAATGAGATCAATCTCTAGTTATTTCATTTTTGGTAGTGTTGGTTGAGGAAGGAATGTTCATCAGGGTACAGGGACAACTCCTTGCGACTCTTCAAATAGTGCCATGGGCTCTTTTACATCCACCTGAAAATTAGGACGAGGCAGATGGTTTTTAGTTTAATGTCTCATCTGAAAGACAGCACCTCCAAAAATGCATGACTCCTCAACAATGTGCACTGTAATTTTGTTTGGTGCTGTGCGGCCCCTTTAAGGGGCTGCGCGGGCCATTCAAAATACCGCGCATGCGCAGTTCTTCCTCATTGAAAAGCCAGCTGCGCGGGGTCCCTGGAGCGCTGCATGGCTGCGCAGCTTACAGGGAACGTTATCCTGAATATTGTGTGTATCACACTAGATTATGAATTCAAGTCCTGTAATGAGTCTAGAACCCAGAACCTTCTGATTGAGACACACGAGTTTTACCAAATGACGTAGATTAGCTGTGATTAAAGGAAAATTCACTCGCATCTAATTGTGTTCTGAAAATGTTGCATTCCCTAGCACTGCTATACCTGGCCTCAGTGAGAACAAAATGCATGTGAAAAAGGTGTTTCAGAAGTATTTCTAGCATTTTACTAATACTAGACTGTGAATATCACAAGCATACGGAAAGTGAAGTGTTTGTCATTTCTGCTCATTTTGGACCCCAATATATGAGATTCTTTACTGTTTTCTCTTTTTTTAAAAGCAGGAGAGTGGCGTCTTCATATTTTTAACTTCAAAGACTAAACTTCTCTGACACAGCACTTAAAGGTTTAAGCCACAAGTACTGGAATTTCAAGTATGCCATTGAAAATAATGGGTAATCTGATATAATTTTGCTTAAGAATGGAAAGAGCTTTAATCAGTTTGAGAATTTGAAGTGAATATGGTGTACCCTGATAGAATTTAGTGGACAAATTAATTACTTCAGTGTTATACATGTAAAATTTATGTTCTGTGCAGGTTTATCTTTATATTTATGTTATACCATGCAGTGTCATACTGCTGGAACTTGGTGATTTATATTATTCCAATTAAACCAATTTAATTTATCTTAAAATAAACCTATTGAGTGTGTCATGATGTACATTTGTTTGCTTTTATAATTAAAATAAACCCTGTGCGAACTCTCTCAATATTGCCTTACATCCAGATCAGTATGCTGTTAAATGCCCACACTGTCCTGTGTGGAACTGAACCCTACAAATCAAGATTAATGAGTTGTGTGCACTGCGATAGCTGTTCTCAGTTGTAGTTGCATTTAGAGATGCAGTGCTTCTGGGTTAGGTAGAGAAAAATCAGCCAGAGTGACCACTCCTGACCGACCTCCAGTGATCCGTGCTGTAGAAATTGCGTTTGTGTGCACAGTGGGTGAGGACAGGATAGAGTTCAACTGTGATGCTCTCCCATCAGCAGATATCCTGCTGACGGTTACTGTCTAGACAAGGAATGGATGCTTGGATCAGGTACCAGTGGAACTGTACCCAAGACGTGTCCGCGTTTTCAAAAGAGATGGGGAGAACATGGTGGGAAAATACTACCTGCACACTGATATTTTGGGAGGTATTTTAGTGATGTGAGTCCTATGTCTCTGTTCATTGTGCAACAAATACTGGCTTCTTGAAAGCAGCTTGCTAGGCTGTTGGGTGTTGAGTGACAGATATGGTTAGTTGTGGTAGGCAGATATGTGGCAACGTTCAATCAGGGCCTTCATACATGCCAACCTAGAAAGCTATCAAAAGCTGACCAACCACTTCTAAACACGCTACCAATTGAAGCACATCCCTGAAAACAAGTAGTTCCACTGGCTTTGGAGCTTAAATGGTATTGTCAGAATAAAATAATAAGTATGTGAAAACCTCAAGGGGAAATTTAAATGTTGAAATGTCTAAGTAAAATGAATGTAATTTAAGTTTAAAAATTAAGACCTACAATTCGACTGGGCCCCAGGAACATGCTCCACTGGCGAATGTGACTTTTTAAATTAGAAATGATGCGCTATGATTAATTTGAAGAACTTTTAAATTTCATCATAATAGTAGATGTTAAATCATTTTTAAAGAAAGGAGAAGCAAAGTGACGTTTGTATTTTTAACAAACTAACCAGATTGTAACTTACCTCAAAAATGTCACTATCATCACACTCCTGCATTCCAACCCCCCTCAGTTCACAAAAGCACTCTACACCCACCCACCCCCCAGACTCCATTCAGAAACACAGCCCTCCACCCAACTCCTCACCCTTTCATAGGGACACTCTTCTTCTTGAATCCTCCTTGTTCAACCTGGCACTCTTCTCCCTCTTAAAACCAAGTTATGCTGGCACTTCTAAGGTCCGCTTGGTCTTTTATGCCCCAAGCACCTCCTCAAGTGCTCCAGCTCCTTTCCTTCCACTGGAGTCTGCTCTTGCTCTCCACGGCTGTCCCCCACTCTATTATTGTAAGCAGCAGGAGATTCCCAAGTTATAATTCCCTAACAAGATGACCATCGGCCTATTATATTTGTATTTTCCTGCTGCTGCTACTACTTTAGAAGCAGAAATACCAGATTCTTGGCTAGATTACCAAATTTGCAATTTTAATAACCTGACAGATTATGTAATCAGGATTTACGACCATAAGTCAGTGTCCTGGCATTACAGAATCCCCAAAAAGTTCTTGTGTGGAGAGAGATTTATTTTGAATGCTAATATTTATTTCAGTATAAGCTAATGAAACAGTAATTGTAGTTTTATAGCTACATCAACAAAGAAAAGGTGTTGCCCATTAGATTCCAGTTGATTGCAGAAATGGCTTTTCAATGTTTCATATTAGGAATGCATTAGTTATGTTCTTTTAGCGCTCTTAATTAATTAATTGGAATGAAGAACGTGCTGCAGCAAGATATTTTTGTCTGACATTTTTTACATTGTACTCTACAAGTTGACTTTTTTGAATATATTAAATTTTATGCTGTTTATTATGTTCCACATTACGAATACTTTTAAGCTGCCACTGTACCTCATGATTCTACATGCTTTATTGACTTGTCTATCAACTGTTAAGCTACTTCAGTAATGTGCATTCAGTAATGTCTTTCCACTATTGCACTATTCCAGCCGTGCACCAGACAAACCAAATTGATGGTCCCTCTCATTTATTGGTGATTAGAACTTCAGCAGCAATGTACACATTGTATTTGGGGCAATTGCAAACTGTTTATTTTAAAGAAAGAAAGGCTTGCATTTATATAACGCCTTTCACGACCACCGGATGTCCCAAAGTGCTTTTCAGCCAATACATTTTGAAGTGTAGTCACTGTTGTAAATCCTTAAGGAAGGACAGAAAGATTTCAGTTATGTGGGGGGCTTATCACATTTCTTGCACAGGTCTGAAAGCCCCTCAACGTACAATGAATTATTTTTTGAAGTTCAGTGAATGTTATTGTATAGTCAAAGATTTAGATTTATTAAAAAGTGCTTGATAGCTGTAATGTTTTTTAAAAAAAAATAAGCATTTGTAACCTAAAAGGGAAAGGAAAATTGTCAGTGTTGCAAAATGCTTGTCCGAAGGCTTGATGTACATGTTCATATTTTTTCAGTGCAATACTTAATTATGTTACATAATAATGTGTCTTTACAGCAAAGGCTTTTAGTATTTTTTGCCAGTGGGCAGGAGAGGAAGATTTACTGATTGTTTGCCACCCCCCCTCCCCCCCCCTTTGTTTGCCACCCCCCCTCCCCCCCTTGCTCTATCAGTGAACAATCTCTGGAATGCAGCATTGTATCTACCTTTTCAGGCATCTCGCTGCTCATTGACCCATCCACCTTCTTTCCTTTCATAGCTGTGCTGTGCTTCATCAAGCTCCATTGTTTTGTCAGATGTGTTTGTTTGCTTGATGAGTTTAAAAGATAAAATCTACATCATTAGGCAAAAATAAGGCCCCTCCAAAAAAAAGACCTGTCTCAGGTCATTGCTTGTGCCTGAAGAAAGCCTGCAGCTCTCCTCTTCCTCCCTACACCGATTGTTCTGGTGTTGTGGATTATGGGAGTGATGCACATTTAATAAACAGAATTGCAGTTTGCACCTTGCTTTGTCTGGTTAAATTAAAAAGAGCATTTATGGCTGACAATAGTTTGAGTTGTATGAGAAATGGAAGATCTGTTGTGAAGCTGTGGAGATCCGATTTATACCTCACTGGAACACTGGCCTGGTAAGTCATGAGCAGTGGGTGTGAGAGCAATGCGAAGTGCCATGAGTTAACTATAAATCATACCTCACAGGATGTCTTTACATATATTTGTATTATATGTAAAAACATTATTTAAACCATTTAATTGTAATATTACAGGATTTGAATGGTGAGGGACACCCAGCAGTACATTTAGAGATTGTCTTTTCAAACTTGTATTGGGAAAGAGAAAGTGTAACAATGTAACACCAGAATGAAATATTGATGGTTATAGGTCCACCACTGGTGGAAGTAATGATGCGAGCAATTTGAGGTGACAAATTAAGTGCATCACATTTCCCTAATCGCTTTCCCTCCTGCATCAGTGCTGTTGCTGCATCCCACACTGGCCAGTCTTGTGGCCTTTCTTGAGTGAGGCAGTTAATTATGTGTCAGTTTGTGCTTAGCTCAAGGCAGTTTTATGCTTTGGACTTGCACCCACTTGGAAGCGGGTTAAGATTTCCTAAAGTAATTTTCCCTACCACCATCAGAGGTACAGCCTTCAACCATCTTGACCCTACTCTCTAGCACTCGGTCCCTAAACCCTTCCGTATTATCTCCCTATCTTTAAAAACCTCAAAACCTATCTTTTCAACAGCGGAGTGGGCTTGAAGGGCTGAATGGCCTACTCCTGCTCCTATTTCTTATGATCCCTCCTCAATCCCTAATAATGCTGTTTCTCTTTTGTCCACCATGGGCCATTGTCTACATACATTCATGTAAGTTCTTCACAGCTGCTTCAAAAAGATGGAGAATTTCTTCCTATGCTTTCAGTTGGGGTTCATTTCAAGTTGGATCACCCAAAAGAGTGGAGAAGTCAAAAGACTTTGGTTCCACTTAGAGTAGCATACAGTACTGGAGGACACTGTTCACAAATATTATGAAATACTCGCTCTGATTTTCATATTTTCTACCAGAGATTAATTACGGAAGGAGGAGAGTAACCTTCTGTCATGTAAGAAGAGAAAAAAAGGTATTGTGTACCCCATTGTGGTTGTCTTTCTAATGGCTAAACTTGCATGATAATTTTCTCACCTGTGTTGGATGATGAAGTGATTCTGGCAGTTGTTACCCTCCTTCCTGGGAGGTGCTATTTTAATTGCAGCAGCAAAATGCTACAGTGTGGTGATGGTGGGATTTCTGCACTTGTCACTCTCCTAGGGTTTAATCATCCTTCTGTTAGCAGTTGCATGAAAAGGCACTGGTACAAATAATAGGTTTGATGACTAGCTCAAGCCCAGATATCCACTTGTGTATGATAATGCAGCCAGGCTTCCTTGAATCAGTTCTTCCATTTAAACCCTATCACATTGAGTTTCACAATGCTTGACTAGGATTCTGTTAATTTGAAAATACTATGCAATAAACTTGGAGGATATATACTTCTGTATTCCGACTTGTATTATGCGAAAATGAGAAACTTGGAAGATAAAGCTGCAGAAATGTAATTCTTCCATAAATCTTGTCTAATCCTAATGCCTGCAGTCTCAAGACTGTGTAATAATGTTTACAATAATAGTGTTCGATAACTTAAATGTACATTGTTGCAGTAAAATAATACTTTTGAACATATAAGGTAGGACATTTCTCTCGAAGCTGCTGTAAAAATAAATGCTGCATTGTATGGTACTGAGTCTTATAAACCTGCCAGGTCCTAGGTTTGATCCCTGTCTTTGCTGTTAATGTTTCTAAGGCACAGCACTGGAGATTTGGGAGTTGCTTACGATTCACTTTGGAGGGATGGGAAGATCAACTCTGGTTCCTGTTGCACCTGATTGCTATCCATTATGTCCTGCTACACAAATTGTGTTATCGGTACCTTTCTGAGCAGCTATAAATATGGCTGAAGTGGGAACCTTGGTTGATTTTCCCATCCCACTGAGACATATGTGTGGCTATCGGGTGAGAGCAAGGTTGGTCTGTGGCTGTGACTCCCCTCCCTTGGTCTGAGACCCTCAATATTAAGATTCATATGAAGAATGGTCCCTTAGATGAGGCACGGATGAGCTGTTAGCCAATCCAGCGTCCAACATGAACCCCTTGTCTTGAGGAGAAGCGGGGTGATGTTTGGAAGTCCTGCCATGTGATCCAAAACCTGTAGTCTTAAGGCGTGAGATTAGTAACCACCTTTTATCCCATCTCTTGTAATACGTCCTCGAAAGACAGCTACACAAAGTTACTATTTCAAACAAATATGGCAAACAATTTTTTTTTAAATTGCTGTTTTATGTAATTATCCATAATACTGCAAAATGAAGCCATCACTAATCCAGTATTGGGGACTGACTTTCATAAACAGCACCAGTTTTGCGTTCTCTGTTTAGAACAACATCTGAATCTTTCAGTAGGATGACTGTCTTCTCACAGAGAGCGCCATTATCATTTCTATAGTAATATCAGTCAAAATCAGCATGCAAATAACTTCAAGACTGCGTTCTGTAATTATTGGTGATTTGTGACCTCATTACTTTATGTACTTTGTAATATTATGATCCAATTGAAGAAATAGAGGTAACTGTTATCTTTGTAATTTTTGGTTTTGAAAAAGTAAGGGTGGGGGCACCTGGGATAATGGAATGCAGTTTTGAATTGTCAAAATGAAAGAAAATATTTTTCTCCTGGGAGCTTTGATATTGAGATGGCTGTTATTGCACTGCATTGATGTGGCCAGCATAACATTCGTTATGTTAAATGCAATTCACGAGGAATGAGAGGGCTGGGATCAGATGATCATTGTATTTACTCTGTATTTTCAGGCTTGCCCACAGACTGCCTTCTGAAGCGTACCTATTTCACTGTTTGATGTAGGATTGTACCCTTCACTGTGACAATTTGTGTCCTTGATAGCCCACAGTAATTAGGGTAGTTTTATGGCAAGAGTGTTTCAATTTTTTAGCAAGCAAGTTATTGAGAATGTTTTTGTGATACCTGTATTGCATTTTGGTTGGTTGACTCTACTCAAGGACGATTGGCTTTTAATCCTTTGTTTAAATTCTCTATCTGTAGTTTAAATGGTTTTTGTTCATGTCAGTCGTTGCTATATTTGTTTCTCTCTTCAGTTACTTGAATATTTTGCTGAGAGAGGGTTTGTAATTTGGAGCTTAAAGCTAAGGGCCTAGAAATTCGGTTGGTAGCGCCAGCGATTAGCGCCTAAAGAGCCCGAGAATTGGGGCGTTACCCAATTTTCGGGCGGGCGCAGTGAATATAGCGCCACCTCCCATATTGAGTATCCTTTTAGCGCCGGCGCTAACTCTTTTCGCGCGGGCGCAGGCAGATCATGATGTCATTTCAGTGTGCAACGCCTTTTTGGCGCCCCGGACCGGATATTCGGTGGTGCCCGCAACCTTTTCGCCTGGCGCTATTAGTGACAGTTGGATGGAGCGTTCCCAGGCCCTTCTCGGACTTGGGGGGGGGGGGGGGCGCTATTTAAAGGGGACAGCACTAGTATAAAAGCTGCAGCCATTTGGGCTGGCCATTCTGATCGTTGCTGGAGAGAGTTGCTGACCTTCTGTTGGACAGTAATTTTCTCATTGAGCCTTCGGAGGCACTGGCACTGGCAGCTTGAGGGCCCGGCTCCCGAGCTGGTGATGCAGCATCTGAAAGCAGGGAGGTGGCCATCAGCGAACAACAAACTGCGCACCCAGACGGAGCTTTTATCGTCGCGGGGGACTTCAATCACATAAACCTAAAATCTGTACTCCCGAAATTCCACCAGAATGTTTCCTGCCCCACAAGAGGGGAGAACACACTGGATCAAGTCTACACGAGCATTGTAGATGCTTATAAGGCCATTCCCTGCCCCCACCTTGGGAAGTCTGACCACCTCTCCCTGTTTCTAGCCCCGTGAAAGTATGGCCAGAGGGGGCAGTCTCAGAGCTTCAGGATTGCTTCGAACGCACTGATTGGAGCATGTTTGCCCATAATGACATGGAGGAATACGCATCCACAGTGCTATTCTACATCAACAGTTGCGTCGAGGTCGTCACGACCCATAAAAATATCAGGACATACCCCAACCAGAAACCCTGGATGAACGGGGAGGTCCGCTCGCTGTTGAAAGCACGTGATGTAGCATTTAAATCTGGCGACGCGGCGGCTTACAGTGCAGCTAGGACCAACCTAAAAAAGGGTATCAGGACTGCCAAAAGGAAACAGACACTGCGGATAGAGGATCATTTCCACAACAACTCGGACCCCTGGCGCATGTGGCAAGGCATCCAGTCCATCACTGACTACAAGAGTAAAAACACCAGCCCCCCCCGGTTAGCGATGCCTCCCTTCCGGAGGAGCTTAACACCTTCTACGCTCGCTTTGACAGGGACAACAGGGAGCCGGCTACCAAAGCCTTGCCACCCCCGGAAGACCAGGTGCTCACTCTGTCGACCTCCGACGTAAGGGGTGTTCTACGCGGAGTGAACACACGAAAGGCTGCTGGACCGGATAGTATCCCTGGACGGGTACGCAAGGAATGTGCTGATCAGCTGGCTGATGTCTTCACTGCCATCTTCAATCTGTCATTGGCCCAGGCAGTAGTCCCTACATGCTTCAAGACCGCTACCATTATTCCTGTGCCAAAGCAAACGGCTGTGGCGTGTCTGAACGACTATCGACCTGTCGCACTCACACCCATCATAATGAAGTGTTTCGAGAGACTGGTCCTGGCTCACATCAAAGCCAGTGTTCCCGCCTCTCTTGACCAACAGCAGTTTGCCTATCGTGCAAACAGATCAACGGAGGATGCAATCACAACTGCTCTACACTCGGCACTGAATCACTTAGATGGTAAAGAGACCTACATCAGAATGTTGTTCATAGACTACAGCTCAGCATTCAACACTATCGTCCCCAACAAGCTGGCCACCAAACTCCACACTCTTGGCCTGAACACTTCCCTCTGCAACTGGACCCTGGACTTCCTAACAAACAGACCCCAGTCTGTCAAATTAGGTAACCACACCTCCCCCCCCCCCCCCCCCGACCCTGAACACGGGGGCCCCACAAGGATGTGTGCTGAGCCCCCTCCTCTACTCCCTCTTCACCCACGACTGTGTGGCTGTTCATGATTCCAACACCATCATCAAGTTTGCGGATGATACCACGGTGGTAGGCCAGACCACCAACAACGATGAGTCAGCCTACAGGGAGGAGGTCCAGCATCTCGTGAAGTGGTGCGCCGATAACAACCTGGCCCTTAACGTCAAGAAAACCAAGGAAATCATTGTGGACTTCAGGAAGTCTAAAGACGGAAGTCACACCCCCATCCACATCCATGGGGCTGTGGTGGAAAGGGTGGACAGCTTTAAGTTCCTCGGAGTCCACATCACGGAAGACCTCTCCTGGTCCCTCAATACCTCCTCTCTGGTGAAGAAGGCCTAGCAGCGCCTATATTTCCTAAGGAGGCTGAAGGGATGTAACCTGTCACCCCTGATCCTCTCTAACTTTTACCGCTGCACAATAGAGAGCATCCTGACAAACTGTATCACAGTGTGGTATGGCAGCTGTAGCTACTATGACCGGAAAGCCCTGCAGCGGGTAGTCAAAACTGCCCAACGCATTACCGGCTACCGACCATAGAGCACATATACCAGAAACGCTGTTTACGGAGGTCACTGACCATCATCAAAGACCCTACCCACCCCAACCACAGTCTGTTTGCCCCCCCTGCCATCTGGGAGACGCTACAGATGCATTCGCACCCGAACGACCAGATTTAGGAACAGCTTCTTTCCCAGGGCTGTCATCCTACTGAACTCCACAAATAAACTCTAAAGCCTGCACATCTGCCAATGCACTTTATTATGTTTATATGTTAATGTATTACAAGCCAAATGAATGTTGAATGTTTAAATGTCTTAATCTAAATGTACACTCTCGGGAGCCGCAAGCCTACATTTCGTTGTACTGCACTTGTGCACTAGCAATGACAATAAAAGTTGATTGATTGATTGATTGGAAGAGTGGCTTTAGCAAAAGGACAGGTTGGCAGCAAGGGATGCCAGATTGCGGCAAGGCTATGACATGGGTCCACAGTGAGAAAGCATGCTGGCGGGGGGAACAAGTGGAAGGAGACAGTTGTAAAAGGTGAGAACCTTACCATCACTGTTGACAATGGGGTCGGCAGCTGCAATGGTTACAGGACCACTCAGACGTCCTCCAAGAATCTGGTGGACTCTCTCCTCGAGACCCGTGAGAGTGACCACTTGTGGAGGCCCTCCACCGGTGCGAACCTGGTCTTTGCCAATCCTCGCCAGCTTGGACTGCAGGGGAAAGGAGGGGAAGTTATGTTACATGATGTCCTGAGTGATCATCTCATGCCCCCCATGGTGGAAGAGTCCTTACATGATGCCCTGAGTGATCATCTCATGACCCCCATGGTGCAAGAGCCCTTACATGACGCCTTGAGTCAAATGTGCATGTGTGCCCGGAAAGGGCCATGGGTGCTTGCTGGCAGATGGCCAATGGGGCACAGCCCACCCTGTAGCCATAATGTCAGGTGCAAATGAGGGGATGCAGAAGTTTGCAGAAACACTCACCTTCATGACCCGAACGAGGTCGTTGAATTTCTTTCTGCATTGGACAGGGCTCCTGGTCACCATGCTGCTGGAGTTGACCTTCTGGCATACATCCCTCCAAGCTCGTCGGTAGTCCTTATGATTCGGCCTCGTGCCATTGTCTGGGTAGAGAACATCTCGCCGGCGCTCCACTGCGGCCACCAATTGCTCCAGAGCCTCATTGGTGAAGCGCTCTGCTCCCTGTCTCACCTTCTCCATCTGGTCCAAGTTTTTAGCGCCAGAGAAGGGCCTGCACCGATTCTGAGGCCTGCAAGGCGAAGAGTGTGCATGCTGAAGCTGACTGACCCACCCCTTTAAGAGCTGGCCGGCGCCTGGAAGTCTCGTGGTCATCGGTAATAGAGAGCCGCTGCGCCCGTCCGCTCCGATATTGGGTTGCGCCGGAAGATTAGCGCCTTAGGAGCCCCGTGTAATGCCTGACTTCGCGCCTCAATCCCCTTTAGGGACGATGCAACCCAATATCGCGCCAGGCGGCGATAAGCTGTGTCTGGCTATAAACTTTGTGCAGCGCCAGTTCTAACGCCTCAAGCGGGGCTATACCCAATTTCTAGGCCAAGATCTTATACTGGGGCTATAGAGAAAGTAGGTAAATGTTTTGTGTGTGCATTCCTTGTACCACCTTAACTCCGCAATGGAGAGACTGCCTTTTACTTTCAAGGCTCTGACCATTTGATTTGACATGCACATCTCAGCTGTTCAGTCTTTTTGTTCAGCATTTCACATAATTGCTTAAGGTTTTAGCCATTTGGCTGCAAAACATTTCTTGTCTGTTTCTGCCAAAAATGATAGTTTTCCCCCGTCCCATAAAAAGCTCAATTCTTTCCCATTGTTGGCTATTAATCTCCTATATCTGTTGAGATTCATTTTGGAATTAAAATTTTTTTTTGCATGAATGCATGCATCAACATGACGGATGTCAGTGCTGACACATTTTGCACTCCGCATTGTCACTTAGTGCTTTCAACTCAATCTAACATCGGCAGATTCAAAGTAAAGCCTCTGAGCTATTGATATTTATAATTGAATACAATTTTTGTCAAATTAGGGGCAGATTTTGTGCTGTGGGCCCATATCAACTAAGTACTCCACATTCACTGCAGGTGGTACAGTACTCTTGCAGCCAACGGAGGGAGAGAGCTTGGACTCGAATCCACATAGCAAAAACAAGTGTTTTAGCAGACTTCAGTGTCCAGTCCCTCCGCTTTCAGAAATTGTATAAGTTTGGGGCAGAAATATTTTGACCCTCTTTCCAAGGCGATGTAAGTGGTGAGTCCTCCATGGGTTGTACTGAGGTTAGAATGGTTTTAAAGGGAAAATTAATTTTAGAATTTTTTTTGTGCAAAGTAATAACTAGCAGACAGATACTTACGCTTTTGACTTTGCTTTGTGTATGTATTATGAATGAGTTATAATAACAATTCTGACCAAAAGTTAAAAGTCTACTAAGAGTATTGTTTTAGGGCCACGTTGGCTCTGGTTTGGTCGGCACTCCATCTTTACTGCGATGCAGTGTACTCTGTGCTGTGGTTAGGAAGCTCTGTAGTTGCAATGCTTTGTGTTGCTTGTACATGTTTGAGTAATCAAACCAGTTCTAGCCTAGTCCACTAAGCAAGATAATTGGATGGTTGAGAGTAAAGGTTATGACAAAAGCGCATTGTAGAGGCCATCTTCAGTGTGTATGTGTTTGTGATGCACAACCCAAGTATTTAGGTGCATTTTGTAAATCTGAAGGCTGAGGGCATCTAGTTGAACGGTGAATGATCACACAGGCTTTAAATGTCAGGTTGCAGTGTTGTGGACTACATGGTTGCTAACAAAGCTTAAATATCTTTTCTTTTGTCATCCCCAGCCTCCCTGTTGGAGACTTGTTTATGGTTCAAAGCACTAATGTTAAGGGTTAAATTGCATGAGATTTTCAATGAGTCGCAACTCAAATAATGCAATTCTGATTTTTGCATTATTGTGAAGATTGCAACCTTTTTGTAAACTTTCTATATCATTGTTTATACCACAACTCCTAACGTGAAGTCACTTAGACTATAATTTGAATTATTCAAGGCATGGAAGCTTTGATAGCTTGGTTAATAATGGTTAAACACTTTTCAAAGTTAAGAAAGTGTAACACCTTTCGGCTAAAATAAAAAATGACAGTGGCGCAGCTTCTGTAAACCTAGAGTTTCTTCTTCCTTGAGGGCGAGTTGATAGAACACGCTCTTTTGGCATTTTTCTATTAATAAAGTACTACCGATGCCACGTGCATCACTCTTGCAGCATCAGGTGCCCGAGCAGTGTGACAGCACTGATTGACCGTGCTTGGGCAGCAGTGGGAGCTCACTTTTACACAAGTCTTGGGAATTGTTACTGGATCCGATGACTGCATTTTCATATGGTGTCTGATGCAGAATGGTATTGGGTTGGGAGCTGTACATATATAGGAGATAAATATAACTTCTTCCTTTCTTTCTCTCTCTCTTTCTCTCTTGCTGTTGCTCTGTAGTGCTCTTTTTTCTCTCTTTCTCACTACCTCACGTTTCTCTCTCTCGCACACACATTGGTTTTGTGCCCCTGGCAACTGGAGCCCAGCAACTGTAATAAGTGGAATTGCTGTTGTACGAATTAAATAAGGGAAGTGAGAAGAGGTGACACCTTCTTAAACTAATGTTATCTCATAAATTTAATGAGTTACTTCAGGCATGTGCTTTCATAAATTACAGCTTATATTTAAATATGTTTACATCCAGCTAACATTTGGGCTGTATGTTTTTCAGTAGGAGTGATTTTTGGAGCTGTGTTCAGTGTTTTTATATTGAGATTGAAATGGTAATTCCCCCTTTAAAAAAAATGTCAAAAGCAAGAAGCTCTGAAGAATTGAACTTCAAAAATAATTAGATGCAAGTGAGTTAAAAGGGTGTAAATCCTCTAGATATGAGCGATGTGAATATAACATATTGACTAATAGTTAAACATTAGAATTGCTCACACTGAGGTCCATATATGTCCTGAGGTCTAAGCATGACATATTTTGATGATTAATTAATGTAATATATAACAGGACATCAAATGGCAGCATAAATCTGATCATTCCCTGGTTTATTAGTTCTAGTGGAACAAGGCTTGTGTTGGATATGTTTTATTGTATAGTCAGGTAGATTTATGGCTGATTTATCACCTCACTGTATGTGTGAAAACCTTGACGATATCTACTGTACACCTGATCTCTCTTTAGAACCAAATCTAACTAAATAAGCTATTGTGTTGTGGCATAATAAGGAGTGAAGTTATTAAGCAGTTGGCTTTTATTAGATTAAGGAGATTAAAAACAGTATCTGTGCTTATTAGGTTATTGTATAATGAACAATATATGTATGGGAAGTGGAATCTTGTGTGCTTTCTTAATGCTTAATTCTTAACACTATATTGAATATAATGTCATTGCTATTATTTTTTATGTAGTCTTTGTACTATAGCTGAAATAACCTGAAATTTTGTTCAACTATGATATCTAGACAGTGAGACCTTGCAATCTGTAACAGCAAGAGTAAATTTGGAGTTATATATGTATGTGGGTTTTCAATCATGCCTGTGTCCAGAGCATATGTCATGGTGTTTACCATGGCCATGTAGCTGTTCTTTATGTATGCATCTGGACAGCGAGCATCTTTGGACTCTCAGACCAGTGGTACCATCCCAACTCAGCTTGCTCCTGTGCCCGTAAACACATAGGGCTGGATTTTGTCAATGGGAAGCTTTTGGAGGTGGGACTGCTGCTTGCCGGCTTTCAAACCCGCCTCCGTCAGCTTCTGGCCAACCAGCGGGCTCAGCAGGCCAATTAGGGGGACGTCACTGACGGAGCACGTCAACGTCTGACGTCCCATCTGTCAAGATTTCTTGAAAGAAGAAATGTCAGCGTTTGACAGCTCTGTGAAGCTGTCAAACACTGACATTCTGTATAGTTTGATGAGTCCTTGTGTTCAGGACTCATCAAACCTTTCAACTTTGCAGAAATCACCTGGCTGTTGGTTCGGAGGATCCAACAGCCAGCCTGTGAAATCTACAATGAAGATGTCGGGACTCCGGATCTACAGCGGCTGATGGCTGTAGGCAGAAACAAAGGTAAGTGAGCATTTTATAACACTTTATACTCACCTTACATACTTACCACTCCACACTTGCATCCATCACTCACCCCTACATCTCACTATCAGACCCCTCCAACCCCCGCAGACCTGCTTCTTGTCTCCTGCACCCTGGCGGGGTTCTCCGAGGTCGGGAAGCCTGCACCTTGGAGCTAAAAATAGGGATAATCCTTTTTTCTGCCTGTTAACTACCTGTTAACAGGCAGTTAATAGGATTTAATCCCTTTCCTGCCTCAAGGAGAGGGGACCCGGGGCAAGACGGCTTCCCACCTCCTGGCAAAAGGGCATGGAGGCGGGTTGGGAGCGGGTTTGCCAGCCGCCCCCAAATCCCACTACTTTACCGGCAGTCCCGCCACCATACCCGTCTCTTCGGAGCTGACAAAATCCAGCCCATAGTTCCAGCAGGAGGTCAGTGGATGGGCAGGAGGTGATGGGCAGTATAATATGGGAGAACGATGCAGAGGATGGTTTTCTGTTACTACCTGTATCCCAAATCCCAGGCTAAGAGTAAAAAGCTCCTGGCCTCTGATATAAAACTTGACAAATACTGGACTGTAATGTTGCACACTTTGGACTGTGCTCCACACAGCACAGGGCTCTCAACAGAAATATTTGCAGAGAGTAAATTGTGATCCTTGGAAAGATCCCAGGGTATTTCTTTGTAATCTGAGGAGTATTGTACTTGTATGGCTCTGCATGGATTGAATAGTGCCAGGAAGCCTATTTTTTTTAAAAAGAAGCTGTG
Organism: Somniosus microcephalus; assembly: GCF_052327205.1. Lineage (NCBI taxonomy): Eukaryota > Metazoa > Chordata > Chondrichthyes > Squaliformes > Somniosidae > Somniosus > Somniosus microcephalus. The sequence goes on from NC_140990.1 coordinate 182,486,773, forward strand.
ATGCATCTTTATCCCTGGAAGTGCCTGTAGGCACTCAAATCTTGTGTAACTCATTGTTAAAACAACAACTTGCATTTGTAGAGCACCTTTAACGTAGTAAAACGTCCCAAGGCGCTCCACAAGAGCGTTATCAGACAAAATTTGACCCTGAGCCACGTAAGGTGGTATTCGAACAGATGGTCAAAGAGGTAGGTTTTAAGGAGGGGAGAGAGATTTAGGGATGGAATTCCAGAGCTTAGGGCAGAGGCAGCTGAAGGTATGGCCGCCATTGCTGGAGCGAAGGAAATCAGGAATGCACAACAGGCCAGAATTGGAGGAACACTGATCTCGGAGGGTTGTTGGGTTGGAGGAGGCTACAGAGATAGGGAGGGCAAGGCCATGGAGGGATTTGAAAACAAGGGTGAGAATTTTTAATTTGAGGCATTGCCAGACCGGGAGCCAATGTAGGTCAGTGAGCACAGGGGTGATGAGACATACAATCTGGAATTATGAGAGGTTATCCACTTTGGTGGCAAAAACAGGAAGGCAGATTATTATCTGAATGGCAATAGATTGGGAGAAGGGGAAGTGCAACGACACCTGGGTGTCCTTGTGCACCAGTTGCTGAAGGTAAGCATGCAGGTGCAGCAGGCGGTTAAGAAGGCAAATGGTATGTTGGCCTTCGTAGCGAGAGGATTCGAGTACAGGAACAAGGATGTCTTGCTGCAGTTGTACAGGGCCTTGGTGAGACCACACCTTGAGTATTGTGTGCAGTTTTGGTCGCCTTATCTGAGGAAGGATGTTCTTGCCATGGAGGGAGTGCAGCGAAGATTCACCAGACTGATACCTGGGATGGCAGGAATGACGTATGAGGAGAGATTGGGTCGATTGGGCTTATACTCGCTGGAGTTTAGAAGAATGAGAGGGGATCTCATTGAAACTTATAAAATTCTAACAGGACTGGACAGACTAGATGCAGGAAGGATGTTCCCGATGGTCGGGGAGTCCAGAACCAGGGGTCACAGTCTAAGGATAAGGGGTAAGCCATTTAGGACAGAGATGAGAAGGAATTTCTTCACCCAGAGAGTGGTGAACCTGTGGAATTCTCTACCACAGAAGGCAGTTGAGGTCAATTCATTAAATATATTCAAGAAGGAGTTAGATATATTTCTTAAGGCTAAAGGGATCAAGGGATATGGGGAGAAGGCAGGGACAGGGTACTGAGTTTGGATGATCAGCCATGATCTCATTGAATGGCGGAGCAGGCTCGAGGGGCCGAATGGCCTACTCCTGCTCCTATCTTCTATGTTTCTATGACTGAATGATGCAGTGGAATTGCAAATTTTTCTTCTCTAATACCTGAGTTTAGAATTCAGTCCAGGCTGATTCGATAAATCTCTATTTGACCTGAAGTATCCTATGTGAAGTGAGTGTGTGACGGTTTCAGCTTCTTGTAGATGTGAGTTCATCAGCACAGAACTGCTCATAATTGAGTACAATTTTTCACAAATTGTCTTGCTCTAAGTGATGGCAACTGGGGTAGGAAAAGGAAATACCACTGTGGTCAATTATAGGAGCACATCTGAGGTTAAGTTGCATCTTGTAGCAAAGTAGAGAAAATGTTGCTGTTTTTTCCTGTCTGTGGAAGAGGCTGACCTGCAGGTATTTGATCTGGACAGTTAGCATGAGAAGTGTAAAGTGTTTATGCCCCAGCACTGACATCCCTTACCTCGATGAGCAGGGATCCCACCCCCTACTTCCTCCCATCTCCTCCCCCTCCCTCCCATGCCTCAGCACCCGATAAAGAAAATGTAATGTATACAGAATACCCTTTCACCAGAATAAAGGCTGCATTACTCCTTCACTGCTAAAAATGTTTTAACTTTCACTATCAGTTTTTTCAGTCGGAACAGAATTGTTCTGATATGTTCAGTATTTGTAAATGAGGTCCTTAAAGCAGCCCAAGACTGAAGTGTTTACGCCTTTCTGCTTCATTCTCGATGTTTGTAAGCACTTTTTTTTCTGTGCACTCTATTGAAATCCCATTGGGAGCAATAAGTCTGAATGTGACAGTTTGATCCATGAATACTGCCCTATTGCAGTGAAGTGTGTGCGAATCTTACTCGAATTTCTCAGGATCAAAACAAGAGAAACTTTGTAGAACAGGGAACTGAACTCTTCACAAAAAAGTAATGGAAAAGCTAACCCTTTGGTTTTGTTGACGTATTTGATAGGCGAAATATCAGAAAATAAATAGTACTTTAAAGGACTAACTGTAGAACATTGATTCTAAAGTGGAGGTAACAGGGTTGTGTGAATGTTAAATATTCAGTTGGCTAGATTTCAGTTTCCACACAAAATTCAGTCCAGTGTATTTGAAGTTTCCCTTCAAAAGCAAGCTCCTGTCATGTGGATACATATGCAATATGGTGTGGTGCTGAGGCCAGGAAGATTCCAGATTAGATCCCTGGTCTATGCCGAGCTAGCTGATTTCAGCCAAGTAGGCAGTGCAGAATTGGCTTCAGTATCCCTGGGCTAGAGAGGGGAAAGATCAATTCAGAATTCCCACTTCTGTCCAGTGGTCCTAGCTGGAAAGTGCAAGTTCCTGGATGATCCCCGACTGTACAATCAGATAATTCAACAGTGTACAGTATTTTAAATTGAGGCTTATTTTTCTAAGAAATGGCTTCCTTTGTACACATTCATGCAATGATCAGTGTTCCCTAAATCTAGCTTAAACACAATCATTCCTACATCTTGCTTACAGTCTGGAACCCATAGCTCAGCCTTGTGTTTGGAGAATGGTAGTGTGGGCATCGGAGTTGCCAACATTCCAAAGTGATGATTATTTCATAAGTACTGTTTTGGAAGTTCTGAATTGCAAACTCATGCTTTCCTTTGTTGATAGGGTTAGTGCACAGTTGCAATGAGTATAAATAAGGCAGTGCCCCTTGCCCCCACTCTCACCACCTCCATGTAAAGGCATTGCCACAGTGAGATGGATGTGATGTCTCTTGCTTTCCTTCAGAATGCAAGCACATAGCTTGTGAGTACTGAACCTAGTCCAGAAGTGATTCAGTCATGCTACCTGCTCAGGAGACTTCCAGCTGGGCAATTTGAAGGATCTTTCTCATGTGTTTTCTTTCTTTGTTTGTTTGTTTATTGGAATCTACTTAAGTTAATCCCCCAATTTGTTAATGGAACAGTATTGGAGGAAGGCGTACAATTCTAGTTTAAAACAGCACTTTGAGCCTAGGCACATATTTGCTTGCTCTGTTACCATATACCACAAAAAGGATGGTTTAAGAAGAATTGCACTGCAATGTTTATTTAAATTTGACTTCCATTCAAATAAAGGGATATTTGAATAACTGATCAAACCAGTCATCAATGCCAACAGTTACTGTGATGAGAGGGTACTATGTAATTGCGAAGAGGGGCCCTTTTTCCTCATTTTCAATTATTTTAATAGTGAATTAAAGTGCAAAGAGGCCAGAGTTGCCCTGAGAGCTCTTTAATTTGTATGAATAACCATTTGATAATTTTGAAAATTATTTTTGGATTGCTGATCTTAATCCAATCCCTCACTGTGGAGATCAGTAACCCTTCTGAGCTAGGTTCCTCCATATCATCTACACTCCCTGTTCTAAAAATGTATACGTTCTGCTGAACAGGAAATGGACATTAGGCACAATAAGCCCATCCTTCTTTGATAGATAACCCCACTTACCCGCCTGCTCACCAGCTCTCTATCTCCCTCTTGCTCTCAAAATTTATTTGATTATCTCTTCTTTGGTAACTTGTCCCACAACTCTGATACCCTTTGGGTAAAGAAATACTTGTTTGACTTCTTTAATTACTTATATCTTCCCACTTTTTAAACTTGTGTACCCTGCTCTTTTAAGCTTTTACCATAGTAAACAATTTACTTGAATCAGCTTTGTCAATTTCCTTCATAATCATGAACATGTAAATTAGGTAAATTACCTTGAATCCTCCTATTAAGCCTGACTCACTTAACCTTTCTTTGTAAATTTGCTTTCTGTAGCTTCTCGAGGATAATGTTCTTACGATCGACTGATTAAAATTTCACACAGTATTTCAGTGCCTTACACAGCAACAATACAACCTATTTAGATTTGTATGCTATCCTTCTGCTAATGCAGCCAAGTATCTCTTTACGTTTTTACCAAGGCCAAGAATTGAACTCTCCATTTTATAGTTTTATCCACAATAGCCCTTCGATCTCTTTCCTGATCGCATTGTAGAACTTTTTCATTTAATATTTGTTTCCTCTTTTGTTCCTTGCTTCGTTACTAATTATTTTACACTTATCCACGTTGAACTGGTACTTTAGAGCTCCGAGTCCTTCTGAATGTGTTCGCATTGTTTGATTATTTCCTCTGTCCACTGTTTTGGTATCTGCTGCAAACTTGGATGTTTTGCTTCATCCAAGTCACTAATGTTTATTAGCAATAATAGCGGTCCCCATGTAAATTCTTAACAACCTGAAAAGTTCTTATTTATTACTATACACTTTTTCCTGTTTTTAAGTCAATTACCTATCTAGTACCATGTTATTTCTATAGACGTGACTCGTTTCCTTCGCTGTCAATTATTGATGTGGAACCTTGTTAGAAACTTTCTGCGAAACTGTATGTACACTATCGACTGTGCTTCCTTGTCAGTAATATCTTGAGATCTCCAGTGGGTTAGATGAGTGCGACTTGCTTATGCTGAATCCACGCTGACTGTCCTTTAAGAAGTTATTCTTTTCCAAACGTCAGCAATCAACAGACGCTGATTGAGAAAAGATTATTAAAGTTATAATTCATTGTAACAATTGAACTTCTTTTGGATGAGACGTTAAGCCCTCCCAGGTAGATGTAAAATATCCCATGGCACTATTTTAAAGAAGAGCAGGGGAGTTCTTCCGTTGTCCTGGCCAATATTTATCCCTCAACCAATACCTAAAACAGATGATCTGGTCATTTATTTCATTGCCGTTTGTGGGAGCTTGCTGTGCGCAAATTGTCTGCTTTGTTTCCCTTACAACAGTGACTACACTTCAGAAGTACTTCATTGGCTGTAAAGTGCTTTGGGATGTCCTGAGATTGTGAAAGGTGCTATATAAATGCAAGTTCTGTCTTTCTTTAACTAATTGCTGAAAATGAAAGTTTCACCAACAGTGCTGCTTTTAATAATCGTGTAAAGATGAAGATTCATGGTGGACTCTCTTTACTTCCCTTTGCAGTATCTGCATTTAGGATGAACTGATGCTGCCAAGAACATCAAGTGCCATTCACAGTATTGCGCAGTCGGAACGCAGTTGCTTTTTAAGACCACCCTTCGGGAAGCAATTAGCTTAAAAGTGTATTCATCTTTCTTAAAGACTTTGGGCAGGGGTGTGGGGGGTTAAAATCCTGCCCCCAACCCGCCTCCATGCCAGTTTCAAAGGAGGCGGGTACCCGCCCGCACTGGGACCCGCCTCCCTGAGGCGGGAAGGGGATTAGTGCCAATTAACTGCCTGTTAACAGGTAGTTAACGGGCAGTTTTTAGCCTAATCCCTATTTTTAATGTTGAAGTGTGGGATTTCCGACAGCTCCAAACCACGCCAAGTTAGAGGAGGCGGACCGTCTGGATGAAGGGCTTGGAGGGGTCGAGTGTTCAGGTGAGTGATGGGTGCATGAGTGCAAAGGTAAGTGTGTTTGGTGTGCGTAAAGTGTTTAAAGAAGTTTTACATACCTTTACTTACCTTTACAGCCTTCCTTCCTTCAGGTCTCGGGAGTCCCTCATCTCACCGGCAAATAAAATTAGAGAGTTAAATGCGTGGCTCAAAGACTGGTGTGGGAGAAATGGGTTTTGCTTCCTGGGACACTGGCACCAGTACTGGGGCAGGAGGGAGCTGTTCCGTTGGGACGGGCTTCACTTGGCCAGTGCTGGGGCTAGAGTCCTGGCGGATCATATAACTATGGCTGTAGAGAGGGCTTTAAACTAACTAGTGGGGGGGGAGGTTCCTAGAGAGCAAATAATAAAAATGACAACAGAGAAGGTTGTCTTAGGTAGCAGTGGGGAAATTAAAAACCAGAGCGTGTCAGGAAGAGGCAGAAGGTATGGAGTAAAAGGTAAAGTAATAAAAAGGGCAAAAGCAGGAACTAAGTGTCACAAAACATATTTGAAAGTTCTCTATCTGAATGCACGTAGCATTCGTAACAAAATAGACGAGTTAACGGCACAAATAACTACATATGGGTATGATCTTGTGGCCATTACAGAAACATGGCTGCAGGGTGACAATGCCTGGGAATTAAACATGCCAGCTTATTTAACGATCAGGAAGGACAGGCAGGAAGGAAGGGGAGGTGGGGTGGCTATGTTAATAAAGGAAGGAATCACTGTAATACAGAGAAATGATATTGGGTCAAAAGATCAGGATAATGAAACAGTTTGGGTGGAGATAAGGAATAATAAGGGGAAAAAAAACACTAGTGGGTGTAGTCTATAGGCCTCCGAACAGTTGCAACTCTGTTGGACGGAGTATCAATCAGGAAATAGTTGAGGCTTGTAATAAGGGAACATCTATAATTATGGGGGATTTTAACTATCATATTAATTGGACAAATCAAATTGGGCAGGGCTGCCTTGAGGATGAGTTCATTGAGTGTATTAGGGATGGGTTTCTTGAGCAGTATGTAACTGAACCGACCAGGGGGCAAGCAACCTTAGATCTGGTCCTGTGTAACGAGACAGGATTAATTAAAAATGTCCTAGTAAAGGATCCCCTTGGAATGAGTGACCATAACATGGTTGAATTCCATATTCAATTAGAGGGTGAGAAGGTTGGATCTCAAACAAGCGTGCTAAGCTTGAATAAAGGAGACTATGAAGGTATGAGAGCGGAATTGAGTAGAGTGGATTGGGAAAATAGATTAATGGGTAAGACGATACATGATCAGTGGTGTACATTTAAGGAGTTATTTTACAACTTCCAAAAAAAATATATTCCACTGAGAAGAAAAGGGTGTAAAAGAAAAGACAGCCATCCGTGGCTAAGTAAAGAAATTAAGGATAGTATTCGACTAAAAACAAGGGCATATAAGGTAGCCAAATCTAGTGGGAGGATAGAGGATTGGGAAAACTTTAAAAGACAGCAAAAAGTAACAAAAAGATTGATTAAGAAAGGGAAGATAGATTATGAAAGTAAATTAGCAAAAAATATAAAAACAGATAGTAAGAGTTTTTATAGTGATATAAAAAGAAAAAGGGTGGCTAAAGTAAATGTTGGTCCCTTAGAGGATGAGACCGGGAAATTAATGGTGGGAAATATGGAGATGGCAAAAACACTGAATGAATATTTTGTATCAGTCTTTACAGTAGAGGACACTAAGAATATCCCAACACTGGACAAACAGGGGGCTATAGGGGGGGAGGAGCTAAACACGATCAAAATCACTAAGGAAGTGGTACTCGGTAAAATAATGGGACTCAAGGCGGATAAATCACCTGTACCTGATGGCTTACATCCTAGGGTCTTGAGGGAAGTGGCGGTAGGGATTGTAGATGCATTGGTAATAATTTTCCAAAACTCCCTGGACTCGGCAAAGGTCCCGGCAGACTGGAAAACTGCTAATGTAACACCCTTATTTAAAAAGGGCAGTAGACAGAAGGCTGGAAACTATAGACCGGTTAGCCTAACATCTGTGGTAGGTAAAATTTTGGAGTCCATTATTAAGGAGACAGTAACAGGACATTTAGATAATCATAATTTAATAGGACAAAGTCAGCATGGTTTTATGAAGGGGAAGCCATGTTTGACAAATTTGCTGGAGTTCTTTGAGGAAGTAACATATAGGGGTGGATAAAGGGGAACCAATGGACGTAGTATATTTAGACTTCCAAAAGGCATTTGACAAGGTGCCACACAAAAGATTATTGCTTAAGATAAAAAATCACGGGATTGGGGTAATATTCTGGCATGGATAGAGGATTGGCTATCTAACAGAAGGCAGAGAGTTGGGATAAATGGTTCATTCTCAGACTGGCAATCAGTAACTAGTGGTGTTCCGCAGGGGTCGGTGCTGGGTCCCCAACTCTTTACAATCTATATTAATGATTTGGAGGAGGGGACCGAGTGTAACATATCAAAGTTTGCAGATGATACTAAGATGGGGGGGAAAGTAGTGAGTGAGGAGGACATAAAAAACCTGCAAGGGGACATAGACAGGCTAAGTAAGTGGGCAGAGATTTGGCAGATGGAGTACAATACTGGAAAGTGTGAGGTTATGCACTTTGGCAGGAAAAATCATAGAGCAAGTTATTATCTTAATGGCAAGAAACTGGAAAGTACTGAAGTACAAAGGGACCTGGGGGTCCTGGTGCACGAAACTCAAAAGGTTAGTATGCAGGTGCAGCAAGTGATTAAGAAGGCCAATGGAATGTTGGCTTTCATTGCTAGGGGGATAGAATATAAAAATAGGGAGGTATTGCTTCAGTTGTACAAGGTATTGGTGAGACCACACCTGGAATACTGCATACAGTTTTGGTGTCCATACTTAAGAAAGGACATACTTGCTCTCGAGTCAGTGCAAAGAAGGTTCACTCGGTTAATCCCGGGGATGAGGGGGTGGACATATGAGGAGAGGGTGAGTAGATTGGGACTCTACTCATTGGAGTTCAGAAGAATGAGAGGCGATCTTATTGAAACATATAAGATTGTGAAGGGGTTGGATCGGTTGGATGCGGGGAGGATGTTCCCGATGATGGGTGAAACTAGAACTAGGGGGCATAGTCTTAGAATAAGGGGCTGCTCTTTCAAAACTGAGATGAGGAGGAACTACTTCACTCAGAGGGTGGTAGGCCCATGGAATATGCTGCCCCAAAAAGCTGTAGAAGCTACATCATTACATAAATTTAAAACAGAAATAGACAGTTTCCTAGAAGTAAAGGGAATTAAGGGTTACGGGGAGCGGGCAGGAATTTGGACATGAGTCTTGGTTCGGATCGGACATGGCCCTGTGGGTAGCGTAGCGGGCCCAGGGGCCGTGTAGCCTGATCCTGCTCCTATTTCGTGTGTCTAATTCTGTTAGATTCAGGAGATGGTTCTGTGATAGTGGATTGGCAGTTAGGATCAGATCAGCCATGATCTTATTGAATGGCGGAGCAGGCTCAAGGGGCCGATTGGCCTACTCCTGCTCCTATTTCTTATGTTCTTATGTAGAAAGCAGAATGGCTGCGAGCTGTCAAAAATTGCAGCATTCAGCTTTCTGTTCCGGGGAGATCTCTAAATCATCCTGAGAGGAAGAAATTAACTTAGAATACAGATTGTCAGTGTGAAACGCTGATATTTCATCTGTCAAAAGGTCTTGACAGATGAAATATCAATCTGTGACATCACCTGTTGCCGGGTGGCCCTTAATTGGCCTGCTGAGCCCGCTGGGCGGGCTCAACAAGGTCAATCAAGTCAAAATCGCGTGGGTTGGCTAGAACTCGATGGAGGTGGGACTACAACCCCAAAAGTTGTAGTCCCGACGACTCAATGAAAATCCAGCCCTTTGTGTCCCCGCAGGAACATTATCTGATAGAAAGCTTGCCCAGCCTTTGTTGGGAGGTTTAGGGAGCTTCTCTTGCAATAAACCTTTCTGCCAAGGCAGTTCTTCAGTGTTGTAGAAGAGTTGGAAAACTGGGTCAAGAGGGCACTGTTCCTGCTCTTTTGTCAAATAACTGCAGGGAGAGCTTAATGAGCTTGGTAGCACTTTATAGCCATAAATGCTTTCAATTGTCATTTGGAATTGCGAAGAACATGACCGTACAGGAAACTTTTTTTTTATCCGGGACCGACGTGGTGCCAGTTCATCAAAAATTCCGGATAACCGAAAGCTATAGTAAAAGATACGGAGAGCTGAGAGCTCCGTATAAAGCAACAGGTTGAGAACAATGGCCACAAGTTCCAAGCGTCTCTGTTGCTTAGCAACAGCTGTAGCCACACCCTTGCACAGCAACAGATCGAGGAAGGCAAGTACAATATGAAGTAAAACTTACCTGAACCTACTCCTGAATTTTGCCGGTTAACCAAGATTTCCGGTTATTTAGGTGCCGGTAAATCGAAAGTTTCCTGTACATTAATCTCATTATAAATACAAATAAAAATATTAGGTTATTTGAATATTCATGGATCTATGCAACATGCCATTCCTCCGTGTTTTTAAAGGACTGTGTCTGATTTACATGTTTACAGGTTGAGATGTATGGAAAAAAGTCTTCACAACTAACCAATTGTGATTGAGTCCTTGTGAACATTTCTAGTAAGACCCGACTTTAATGATGATCTTTCACACCCACAGTCCATTGAGAGGTTTAAAGTGGATTGCTAAATAATGTAATTTTACAGATGTTCCTTTCTAAAGTCATTAAACATGGTTGGACTTCAATATTAAGCAAATTCTACTTCTTAAATATACCGCAAAACTTTTGTTTCAAATGCAGTTGACATGAGAGCTACATACTGCAAGAACTGTTCATCTCTTAGAATTTCTCTTTTTTCCCCCCTCTTTAATTATTTCCTCTTCTGTAGGCTATGAATCATGATTGGATTTCACGAGATGGGTACAGGGCAACCTCTGGTACCTTGCCCAAGTGGCGATTTTTCACGTTGGCAGTAGACAGTGATTGTCAGCAGGCTACCCGAAGAAAGGAAACCTGATCCTGTTGTCAGACGATCAATGGTCAAGATGTGAACTTTCCAGCAGGCAGCATTTGGTAGTAATGAGGGAATTCCTGACTGATTGCCCGTCCCTCCAGTCCAAGGGTGCAGAGGCCAATAATTAACAGTCCAACTATTGCTGTGACTGAGATCAGCAAGCTCAGTGCAGAACAAGGATTGAACCTGGGACCACCTTGGTCTGTGCGGGTCAATAACATACTGCGTTTACTATCTCAGCCATCGGAGAACTCTGTTCCATTTTGTTTGAGGCTTTGTAGTAATTGCTGTTTTATTTTCTTCAAGATTGTCAAAGCAGGTGATTTGTTCTTTCGACTGAAAACCACAGGTTTTACTGTAAAGATCTTGGGCATTGTGCGCACACACACAGGTATGCTCCCTTTCCCACCTGGTAACATTTCTACCTGACCAGGTACTGCAGTTCCACAGTTCTGTGTTCTGATTTTAACACCTATCTCTGGAATGTCAACAGAAACCGATTACTTTAACATGAGTCATAAAGTAGCTTATCTCACTTGTGAATAGCTTTATGATCTTCTATTACGTGGAAATTTTTCAAACCAAAAAGGTTTTATTGTATGCTCTTTACTGCGTTGAAAAGGCCTCAATTTATTGTCTATAATAATGCAATAAAAAAGCCCAATTTAACTGTTGATATTGGGCCTGCGGAGGAAAGATGGAGAAGGAGTGCCAACTAACTGCACCACACTCTTGATCCTGCCTTCAATTACCGTAGAATTTTGCAATAAACTATCGCAGTCACGGCTAACTCTTTTGTTGCAAGAAGATCCTCCTAGATAAGTCCAAAGATGTGCGGGTTAGGATGATTGGCTATGATAAATTGACCCTTAGTGTTAGGGGGATTAAATACGTGGGGTTACGGGGATAGGGTGGGATATGTGTTGGTGTAGGGGTTACGGGAATCGGGTGGGATATGTGTCGGTGCAGGCTTGATGGGCCGAAATGGCCTCTATCTGCACTGTGGGGTTTCTGTGATTGATAAGCGATTCTGCTCCAGAATTAAAATAATGCACATTTGCTGCAGCTATTCAGACTATATGCTGTAGAGTTTGGAATACCTTTTTATTTTAGGACGATCATGTGACCCCCCACCGCCTCCCGCTCGTTCCAAATCTCCATTCCATTACATTTTTTGGTCACAACTTTGAGCAGTTCCACAGTGCATGTTTCAGCACCACACTGGTGCATTTACCCACAGACAATGGGAGAGCCTGGTCCCTCCTTTCTAGGTGTGCCTAGGCTGCATTTTAAAATGATTTTGCAAAACCTTCAGGAAGCCTGTATGATTTAACTAAAAAAAGTACTTTGAACACTGAAGGACAATATAATGATGAGCCATGAAAGAATTCTTTTACTTGCTATAACAAGATTCCATTTGCATGTATGTAATTCTGACACAGGGAGTTGCTAATCTGAGCTGTTCTATTGGGGAAGGGCCTCATGAATGAAGGACGATGGGGTAGTAAATCAGCACAAGCTACTTTATGCTTTTCCCAGAGCTTAGCTGCTTTTATCATGGTCTTGTTTTAGTTTGGATTCTGGGAGACTGAGTGTTGTTTACATTACTAAATCTGGCTCACTCATTCTCGTGGCTGATGGAGCTATTTGTGGTTTTATGATTACGCCACCAGAATAAGGGAACTGCATTTAGTTCTGTAAATGCTGGGTACCAGCTCTTGGATGCCGGTATCCTGAGATCTTAACAAAATCACTACCAGAATAAAATTGGCTCCAAATTGGCAGTGATAAAAAGAACCATGATCTGGAAATCTGAACTAAATACAAAAAATGCACAGCAGGTCCACTAGCATCTGAAAGGGAAAAAATGTTAATTGTTTGGCTATGACCCTTAATCAGAACTAGTTTTGGCCAAGGCCTGTATATAGCATGGGAAGACCCACAGAAATGAGGGGGAATCAAATGTGTCTCAGTTTTTTAATTGTATACTTTGGACAGTTTAAGATAGTTAGAAATGTGTGGAAAACTAGTTTGAGATTTAAATTATTGTTGGTATCTTGTTTATTTTATGAAACTCTTCATGTTGATTCTGCTTCAAAAAGATGGAAGTAATGCAAAGGAAAACTGTTTGTTTCTGTTACCTAGCTAACCACAGACTCTGTTTCTGAAGCACTGTACTCAATGAGAGTTGAGTTATTTGTGTGGGAGTCATGAGCCATGAGGGCAAGCCTTACACCAAACAGCGCAGCCTGGAATGTTAAAAGAAAGTCAGACTGGCATTTATACAGCGCCTTTCACAACCTCAGGATGTCCCAAAGCACTTTGCAGCCAGCTAAGTACTTTTGAAGTGTAGTCACTGTTGTAATGTAGGAAACAAGACAGCCACATTGCTGTTTGTGGGAGCTTGCTGTGCACAATGTGATGATGGCCAGATAATCTGTTTGTCAGTGATGTTGATTGAGGGATAAATATTGAGGGATAACTCCCCTGCTCTTCTTCGAAATAGTGCAATGGGATCGTTTACATCCACCTGAGAGAGCAGGTTCTTCAACATACTTGCGTGCTCCCTCGCTCACCTCGCGCTCCTTCGCTCACCTCGCGCTCACCCTCACTCACCTCACCCGCTGTTAATCGGCCAACTGTGATTATGTAGAAAAGAGTGTCATGCTGAGCGCTGAGGTCAAAAATAAGCATGATACTTTTTATCTCCGTGCTTTGCCTTTATTAGAGATGTACATTTTTGTGTGACTGAAATTAAAAGTAGTACTCTGAAATTTCTTGAATATTAGGATCATTTATTTGCCAGCCATAATTCTGATCAGTAGATGAGTCACCTTGGACCCCACTGCTTGAATTGTACAGTATATCTTGAGGAATTTGCATAATGCCAATTTCTATTCTATCAGTTGAAAGAATTTAATGGTACTGAAGGAGGCCATTTAATTTGGTTGGGATTTCTGCACATAAACTTGTGTGTTTTTGCATGTCCATTTTTCAAAATTTTTTGTTCCTCTGAGTTCCATTCGCCCTTTCAAAGACAGTAGCCTAATAATGCTGGAATGGATTAGGAGTGGATCTCCAAGGCCTCGTACGTTTAAATATAATTAGAAGCACGCTGTATCTGTCTGCTTGACAGTACGAGAGACAAAGAGCTGCCCCCAGATTGAGCACTTAGTAAGATGGAGTAGGCAGTACCGGTGATGCCCAAGAACAATGGTGGCAATATATCCAGGTGTAAAGTGAGAGGAATGTTAATGGCAGGGGTTGCACACACAGGCCCGTACAATACAACTGAACCAGAAGGTGGAGAGCAGTGCCTGCCTTTAGGTGATTCCTTCGGACAGTTTGCATCTTTTCCTTGTGGCTTTTTGTTTAACAGAAAAGTTGAATTTTTGTGTAAAGTTCCTCTGCATCTGGCTCCAGTCAATCTGCACTTGGTTTATTTTTGTCACGATGATTTAACGTCGCTTTGTCATGGTTTCCATTATATTCTGATGGTGCGGGGGTGAGAGGAAGAATATAAATTAAACTGAGACCTGTGGCTTCCAAAGCCCCAACAAAAGCCTGAAAATAAGTTAGCTGGGTTCGAAATATAGATTTTAGGCCACAATTATCAGCTACTTGAGGCAGTTACTGATTTTTTTAAAATAAGGCAATCCAGTAAATCTGGTGTAGTATTCCAAATAACACTGGACTGTATGTGCCTTAACCAAATGCAGTTTCAATGAATAGTCTTTGGTTGGAGTAACTTCAGTATATAATGTGTTTATTTCTTTATCCTCCTCTTTATGCGCCACGCACGATTCCTCAGGTTAGCCCAGTATCGAGCTGTGTGGCCATGAGAAACTGTATATGAGCAGTCTAAGTTACCCTCTCTCTCCCGCCCCAAATGATACTGTATATAAACCTCGTGTCGTACTTGGCTCTAGCAGTACTCTTGGTGCTCTTGTACTTTCACAGTTGTGAGGGTTGAACTCATGTCCTCGCTCTCCGTATGAACGACTGAAAAATGCACAAAATCAGAATGGCAGCACAACGTATAATTTATAAAAGGCCTACTACCAAGTTCAAAAGACACAGTTGATTTTAATAACCTCAAAGGATCTTCGTGCAGGATGTATCTAACCTTTGCCCTTACTAAAGTGATATTGACTTCAAAGAAATTATTTTTTTGAATAAATATCCCTTGCAAGGGTGAAAGGTTATCCTTTCTGACCAGTGCTGTTCTTTAGCTGAACTATATTGATGTAGATGAGATGAAAGTTGGCTTTGTGTTGTGCAGATGCCAGCGATCTCTTGCAGTCAAGAAGCTGATGTGCCGGAGCAATGTAGAAAAGGTATATTAGTGCACACGGAGAGGGCAGGAATGTATCTGGTTGTGTGCTGTTTATGGTTGTATATGGAATTTGTGTAAATTGCTTTTGTATTCATCAAGGTACGGTTTTAAGGTAATTGGCAAAAGAACCAGAGGGGAGGTGAGGAGAATTTTTTTACACAGTGAGTTGTTATGATCTAGAATGCACGGCCTGAAAGGGTGGTGGAAGCAGATTCAATAGTAACTTTCAAAAGAGAATTGGATATATACTTGAAAAGGAAAAATTGGCAGGGCTATGAGGAAAGTGCAGGGGAGTGGGACTAATTGGGTAGCTCTTTCAAAGAGCAGGCATGATGGGCCAAATGACCTCCTTCTATGGTGTAAGATTCTAAGTGTCCTATTGCTGGGGAATTACATTTCAGACACCCTGGCTAGATACAGCAAGTTAGATGGAGGCTTTAAAGCTCCCTCTTCTCCTTCCCAACAATGTGCTTTTAGTCTCAACCTCAGAAGAACATCTTCGTACAACACTAGTGTGGCATTATTCCATTTCCCACACCAGCCATCCTGTACTTTTACTGAATGAGATTGACAGTATGTGGAGAATTGGGGTCTGTTTTGTACTCTGGGCCCATGAACATTAGAAACTGGATTAACACTGTCCAAACTCATTTTACATAGGACCCTAATATCCAGCAGACACACGAGATACTGTTGCATCAGACTGGAATTAATCTAAACCCAGGTCCCAGAGGGTACAAAGTCTGTGTCTAACCTGATCTATCACTCAGTCCTTGCAATTTCCCTTTTAAAACATTGTATATGTTATTTCTAAAGCCTGCAGTAATTACATTAAAAAAGTGTATGACATCCGTCCATGAATGTCACTAGAATAACGCAGAAACGATTGCGTTTCAGGTGTCTTTGCCTGCTTTGCTGTGGATAGGATCTAGCCTAGGTATCTGTTATTTTATAAGATGTTTGAGTTAAAGTTATCTTTAAAGGGGTTAGTTTCTCAGGATTGCTCCATGATGGATTGGGAATCTAAAGTCAGAAGAAAGGTGGCTAATATGCCAATTGGATGTTTTTGCTTAGAGACTCAACAATAAGTAATTCAGTCGCTTGTCTTTGCAAGAAATAAATATATTCCACCCATTGTGTTGGGAGAGCTTTTGATCTTCTGTGGACTGCTGCAGAACACACACCAAGGAGAACAGCCTATTTTTTGGAAATAAGGCTGACGTAATAAAACTCACTACGCACTTGGTTCGAGTATAAAGCAAGGCTTTAATCAACTTGTTTCAAAACCTGGAGGTCTAGTTGTACTTCCCTAGTTCCTGTCTTACAAAATGTCCCTGGAAAGCTGGGCCCACGCCCGAGTATTTATACTCCTTGGACGGCGCCACCAGCTGGCTGTCCAGTGTTATTTCATGAGTCGTTTCTTCATGATGATGAGGTTTATAACATTCTTCCTGCCTAAAAGATTTGGAAGTCCGACGACTTCCTCCTAACGGATTAGGCGGACCACGAATAGCCGCAGTCTTTTAGATCTTTGTTTATGGCTGGAAGGCATGTCTCCCCAGACCGTGTCTTGGTCCCTGGGCCGCTTGATCCGTACTGGTGGATCGACAGGGCCTGTGTCACCTTGATCGACCTGACGGAGACTGGGGAGATCGTGACTCCAGGTGCGGGTCCCCACAGGCGCAGAGCTGGCTTCATCTTGTTTGAAAGCCGGGAATTGACCGGAGTCCTGGCTTCGGGTGGCCATCCCACGGGGAGCGCTCGGCTCCCTGAGTGGATCCGGTGGGGTAGCCGGCAGATCGCTTGATGTCCCAAGTAGGGCGTCATCTTCAAAGGTGCGCAGAGTGTCGGCATCATTACCGTGGGTCCCTCTATCAGTTGGGTCCATGGGACCGGTTGGACAGGGAGCCAGATCTCTGAGCGAAACGGTGGACTCCCGGCCACCAGGGTACCGCACGTGCGCGTACGTGGGATTAACGTTGGTGAGTTCCACCTCGTCGATGAGGGGATCGTTTTTGGAAGATCGGACGAATCTTCGGAGCAGCACGGGGCCGGGACCTGCCAACCATGACGGTAGGGACGTCCCATGAGTGGAGCGACGCTGGAACCTGAAGAATCACTCGTGAGGCGTGACATTGGACGTAGAAAGAAGAGACCTGATGGAATGCAACACGTCAGGGAGCATAGTTTCCCACTGCTGGTCTAGTAGGTTGCGTGACCTCAGTGCAAGACGAACAGCGTTCCAAATGATAGCGTTGTACCGCTCAACCTGTCCGTTACCGATGGGGTGGTACGGTGTTGTTTTACTTGTGGCGATTCCCCGTTGGGAAAGATAACTTTTGAGTTCGCTTGACATGAAGGAGGGACCCCGATCAGAGTGGATGAAATTGGCTGTACCGCAAAGGGAAAAGACTTGATCAAGGCATTTGATCACTGTGGAAGTAAGCATATTGGGACAGGGGAAAGCAAAGGGAAAGCCTGAATATTCGTCAACCATAGTAAGTAAGTAGGTGTTTCGCGTTGAGGAAGGCATCTAGGGTACTTAAGGAAGTGGCCCTAGAAATAGTAGATGGATTGCTAATCATCTTCCAACATTTGATGGAATCTGCAACAGTACCCATGGATTGGAGGGTAGCTAATGTTACTCCACTATTTAAAAAAGGTGGTAGGGAGAAAACGGGGAATTACAGACCGGTAAGCCTGACATCGGTCGTGGGGAAAATGCTAGAGTCCATTATAAAAGATGTAATAGCAGAGCACTTGGAAA
Source organism: Somniosus microcephalus (assembly GCF_052327205.1). Taxonomy (NCBI): domain Eukaryota; kingdom Metazoa; phylum Chordata; class Chondrichthyes; order Squaliformes; family Somniosidae; genus Somniosus; species Somniosus microcephalus. The sequence goes on from NC_140990.1 coordinate 182,504,551, forward strand.
ACAGTGACAGGATCGGACAAAGTCAACATGGATTTACAAAAGGTAAATTGTGCTTGACTAATCTACTAGAATTTTTTGAGGATGTAACTGGTAAAATAGATAAGGGAGAACCAGTGGATGTGGAATATTTGGACTTTCAAAAGGCTTTCGATAAGGTCCCGCATAAGAGATTAGCATGTAAAGTTAAGGCACATGGGATTGGGGGCAAGGTATTGACTTGGATAGAGAACTGGTTGGCAGATAGAAAGCAAAGAGTTGGAATAAACGGCTCTTTTTCCGAGTGGCAGGCAGTGACTAGTGGGGTACCACAGGGATCGGTCCTTGGACCCCAGCTATTCACAATATATATTAATGATCTAGACAAGGGAACTAGATGTAATATCTCCAAGTTTGCAGATGACACAAAGCTAGGTGGGCGTGTGTGCTGTGAGGAGGATGCCGAGAAACTCCAGGATGATTTGGACAGGTTGGGTGATTGGGCAGAAGCATGGCAGATGCAATATAACGTGGATAAATGCGAGTTTATCCACTTTGGTGTCAAAAACAGGAAGGCAGATTATTATCTGAATGGCAATAGATTGGGAGAAGGGGAAGTGCATCGAGACCTAGGTGTCCTTGTGCACCAGTCGCTGAAGGTAAGCATGCAGGTGCAGCAGGCGGTTAAGAAGGCAAATAGTATGTTGGCCTTCGTAGCGAGAGGGTTTGAGTACAGGAACAAGGATGTCTTGCTGCAGTTGTACAGGGCCTTGGTGAAACCACACCTTGAGTATTGTGTGCAGTTTTGGTCGCCTTATCTGAGGAAGGATGTTCTTGCCATGGACGGAGTTCAGCGAAGATTCACCAGGCTGATACCTGGGATGGCAGGAATGACATATGAGGAGAGATTGGGTCGATTGAGCTTATACTCGCTGGAGTTTAGAAGAATGAGTGGGGATCTCATTGAAACGTATAAAATTCTGACAGGACTGGACAGACTAGATGCAGGAAGGATGTTCCCGATGGTCAGGGAGTCCAGAACCAGGGGTCACAGTCTAAGGATAAAGGGGTAAGCTATTTAGGACAGAAATGAGGAGGAATTTCTTCACCCAGAGAGTGGTGAACCTGTGGAATTCTCTACCACAGAAGGCAGTAGAGGCCAATTCATTAAATATATTCAAGAAGGAGTTGGATATATTTCTTAAGGCTAAAGAGATCAAGGGATATGGGGAGAAAGCAGGGATGGTACTGAATTTGGATGATCAGCCATGATCGCATTGAATGGCAGAGCAGGCTCGAGGGGCCGAATGGCTTACTCCTGCTCCTATCTTCTATGTTTCTATGTTTAAAGTCAATGCTGAGTCGCTGCATAGCGTGTATGAGCGAGCCATCCGATGGACGGAAGAATTGCGGTTTTAATTCCGCACAAATTCTACAGGAGGAGCTTGTTCTTTTCACATCTTCCGTAGAAAATGGGAGATTTTTAGATCGCACAAAGTACAACATACGGGTAACGCCAGGATGGCATAAGTCAGTATGAAGATCCGCAAGACTCGAAGTTGACATAGAAGAGCAGAATGCCCGCGTGAGGGTATCCGGTAGCACATTCTATTTGCCGGGTTGATAATGTATGGTGTATCCAAAGGCAGCCAATTCCATCCTCCAGCGTTGTATTTTGTTATTCTTGATCTTAGTGCGTTTCCGGTTATCCAGCATAAAGGCCACAGAGCGCTGATTGGTTATAAGTGTGAAATGGCAACGAGCGAGAAAATGACTCCATTTATGTACTGCTTCGATGATGGCCGTAGCCTCCTTCTCGACAGGAAGATAATGGAGCTCGCTACCCTGCCAAGTTCTGGACAGAATTGCAACGGATCGACCACCTTGATTCAAGGTAGCAGAGATCGCCACCTCCGATGCATCGCACTCGACCACGAAAGGAAGATTTTCATCAATGGAAGGAAGCGTGGCTTTTTCCAGTTGTCGCTTGAGGAGGTTGAAAGCTGAAATAGCCGTTGCCTCCAATGGAAATGACTTCGCGTGAAGCAGGGGCTGGATCTTGTCAGAGAAGTGGGGTATCCACTTCGCATAATAGGCGAACATGCCGAGTGCCCGACGAAGAGAGCCGAGATTCGTAGGGGGAGGGAGCTCCTGAAGTGGACGAAGTCGCTCCGGATCCAGTTTGATGACACCATTGCCCACCCAGTAGCCAAGGATGTTGACTAATGGTACTGATTTCACAGATTTGGACTAACTTAAGGTTAAGTTGCAACGATGGAGAACGTCAAAACATTTCTGGAGATTGGCATCATGCTCCTTCTAGATATGGAAAAGTGTTCGTTAAGTTCTCCTGTTTGACTAGGCTATCCATTGCCCGTTGAAAGACGGCCACCCCATTGGTGACCCCAAATGGAAGGCGACAAAACTGATAAAGCCGACCATTGGCCTCAAAGGCCGTATACTTTTTGTCAGAGTCCTTTAATGGTGCTTGATGATCTGCGCTTTTTAAATCAAAAGTTGAAAATACCTTGTAGTTGGCAAGGTTATTGACCATATCATCGATGCGTGGTAGTGGGTAGGCATCCAGGTTGGTATACTGGTTAATAGTTTGCGATTAATCGATGCAAAGACATTTCTTGTGTTGCTTCAGAGGATTTTTAACAACGACGACTTGAGCCCGCCAGGAAGATGAACATGACTCAAAGATACCGTCAGCTAGAAGGCGAGAGATTTCTGCCTCGATAAAGGATCGATCATCTTGGCTGAAACGTCGCGATTTAGTGATTATGGGCTTACATCGGGAGGAAAGATCGGCAAACAAGGAGGGCTCGTCGAGCGAAGCCGCCGAAAGCGCACAAAACGGTACTTTGGAAATAGTAAGCTCCAGCTTTGACCCTCCAAACTCGAAAGTGAGTCTTTTGTGTTGTTTCTGGAAATTCTGTCCCAGGAGCACATCACTGCATAGGTTTTTGAGGACCCCGAGCCGGGCGGAGAAATAAGTGCGGCCATTGAGAATAAGGTCGATAAGACAAAAGCCGGAAGAGTTGGTGGTCAGTGTCATCAAAGTCATTGCAATTTCCCTGTCTGAGGGGTAAATACGCAGTTTTAACTTACTGACAGCCTGCTCACTAATGAAGCTGTCAGAGCTGCATGAGTCGATTAGTTCGCTCAAAATGTGACCATTTACCGAAACCTTCGTGGCTGCATGGGACAGACTTTGGGGGAAAACAGCTGTGATGGGAGGAGGAGCAGTTTTACCCTTGACAGCTGTAACCTTAGTAGTGGCTCTTGGGGGAGGAGCAGTTTTACAGATAGTAGCTGCAAAACTAACAGGAGTTCTCGACCGGTATACCTTAGAAAAGTGACCTTTCTTGCTGCAATGATTGCAGGTTGTGTTACGAGCAGGTCAAAATTTCCTATAATGGAACGCACCTCCACAGAAGAAACACTTCCTTCCAGATTGCCAAGATGCCGCTAGGGTGGGGTCGTCATCAGTGAAGGCTTGTAGGGTAGGGTTGTCATCCACTAGGTTAGAGTCATCATCGGTGAGGGCTTCCGCCCGAGACCTATCGAAGATGTCATTAAAAGTGATAGCAGCAGCCCGTGCACGAGGTAAAAGGTAGGTATCTGCATTCCTCTTTGCTAAGTCCAGGGAACATGCCTGGTCATAGGCAGCCTGTAACTCGAGGGCTTTATTCTCCAATAGACGCTGGCGTATGAAGGGAGACGCAATCCCATTAATAAAGGAATCACGAATTAACTCCTCCTGGTACTGCTCAGCTGTGACAGTTTTAAGATTACAATCCTTGCTGAGCCTGCAAAGCTTCTGAAGGAATTCGTCAAGTGATTCCCCGGGTTGCTGTCGAGTTGTGGCCAGTAGATGCCGAGCAAAAATTTTGTTTGGGGCCTTAACATACAGTCACTGTAATATTAGGATAGCGGAGTCATAGTCTACACAGTCTTCGATATAGTCAAACACATGAAGAGATACATAATTGGCAAGTATCTCTAATTTATCAGGAACATTCTCACCACACACCTGAGGAAGTTGCTGAAGGTATGATACCAGTGTTTCCATACCTTAGCAGTTGTAGGTGAGTTCGGGTCCAGGTCAAGACGGGCGGGCCTGTAGAAGTGCATCAGCATAGATATATATATCCACACATATTAGTATAAAATAAGCACACATACTCTCTTATATTAAAATGGAGTCTGGGACTGTTTCAACAGGCCAAAATGGCTTCACACAGTATAACATAAGGGGAAACGGGCAGGCCCATATTAGGAAACGGTTTAAGGAAGAGGATGTGACTCCTTTGTAGCTTGCAGGCTAGACAGTTCCATAAACAAGATAAGCTTAACAGAACAAAAGCATGATAAACCAAAGGACATGTACTGTAAACATTCGTATGAATGTCCAGAACCAAAGTGAGAGACAAACCGTCTCCATTGTATAAAATTAATTAACTTTATCTAAAGGTATTCCTGCATCATGACTTTTGATTATCTATGGGCTAACCTTATCTTAAGACACCGAGGCTCTGCTGACCCTTTAGTCATCTTCTTGTTGACCTTAAACATTTCTTACTCATCTCTTCCTTAATGTTATTTAGTTGTGTCTCAATACCATACCATGTGATAAAAGGTTTTGATCTTTGTGTATAAAAAGAGGTGTTTTTGTCCATGTATTCGGAGAAGTCACGATAGCCTTTGCCTACGCGAAGCTCCCCTTGCTAGCAAGTAGTTAATAAAGTCTGCCTTTGACGATCACTTTGTTTCACAGAGTCTTATTGAACAGTCGAAACTTCGACAGGCCTGAGTAGTTTGTCCATGATGGATTGGTTACTACGCCGGAGTTCCCTTCTGCAGTTGAAGTCGTAGCTGGCTGTTCCCGAAATCACTCAGAGCGTGGAGTCGATATCAAGTTGATTAAATTGACATAATAAAACTTACTACATACTTGGTTCGAGTACAAAGCAAGGCTTTAATCAACTTGTTTCAAAACATGGAGGTCTAGTTGTACTTCACTAGTTCCTGTCTTACAAAATGTCCCTGGGCAAGCTGGGCCCACGCCCGAGTATTTATACTCCTTGGACGGCGCCACCAGCTGGCTGTCCAGTGTTATTTCATGAGTCGTTTCTTCATGATGATGAGATTTATAACAAAGGCTGCAGAGGCAGTCAAACAACAAGAGGCTGCGAAGAGTGGTTCTGTCCCGCACTGCAGGACAGAAAGAGACGTTATTCTGTATAAGTTAAGTAAGTCCCCACTTGAGTGGGAAAGTGTGTGTTCATTATTTTGTATTATTACACGAATATAAGATGTACTGTTTGAGCCACGTGACCCTGGTCATTGCTGTTGTTTTCTATGTTACACCCTACGATGGCATAAAGCAGCTTACAATTCAAATAAGACTTTGCCTCATTTAGTGATGACTGGAGCTGCTTTCGGAGAGGTTCAAGAACCACATGTGAAGGCACCCAGATCCAGTCCCAATCAGGAGCGAATTTCATTGTAACACTCCTGGGTCGTGCTACTGTACAAGCAGATGCTGGGCAACTCCCAGAAAAGTGAGGTGCTCACACTGCTAATGATAGCAACAGTGGCAACACTGAGCTCAGATTAAAATATAGGCCCTTCCCTGGGACAAGGGCACAACTTGTTGCTTTTAGCCATGTTGTTTTTTTGCTGTGGGTCAATGTTTGGTCATAGTGCCGATTTGTAACTGGAAATGTCCATTTTGGATTTGCCCAATTCTGATGGACCTGCCAATAACTTGACATTATGCACAAGAAACTGATCATCTCTGCACTCTGTCCTGGTTCTTTAAATATATTGCCAAAATGCTGACCTCATCCTAAATTGCTTTTCCCCAAAACAAAGTTAGTTCCTTAACAAAACAGTGGAATTAAGGATGTAAACATTCCACATTCCCTTAGGATGAAGCCACCACTGTAGCCCTGAATTACTGCCATTGCTAGTTTCCATGACCACAAACTGATCCAGTCACTGTTATTCCTTGGAAACTGACAGTGTGGAAGGGTCTTTTGCAATCCTCCTATTTACAACCTGATTAGATGGAGAAAAATTAAGTTGTGCTCCGACAAGAGCAGCAGGCACTTGGGAACACCACCACCTCCAAGTCACACACCATCCTGACTTGGAAATATATCGCCGTTCCTTCATCGTCGCTGGGTCAAGATCTTGGAACTCCCTCCTGAACAGCACTGTGGGGGTACCTTCACCACATGGACTGCAGCGGTTCAAGAAGGCACCTCGCCACCACTTTCTGAAGGGCAATTAGGGATGGGCAATAAATGCTGGCCTTGCACCCACATCCCATGAATGAATTAAAGAAAACATTTGAACTTAACATGTTTAAAATATATAAAAGCAAGTGGGTCAATAATTCTGCTGACTGTTCACAACATGTCTGTTACAACTGCAAGTTAGCTTGAGAGAAGACACTTCTCTATAACTTTCTTTGATGTGAGGTCATGAAGTTTCTGCTCCAGTAACACGATGGCAACTGTGGGACGCATTCCCAGTCATGATCGCCTAGACTTTTCCGTTCAGAACCTGGGCTCATGCTGCTGTATTTGGTACAGTACGTCTAAGTAGATGTGTCTGAATTGGCCCAATCAGAGATCTATTATGTACTTTTCTGTACAGCTTTATTCATAATTGTGTGCAAGATCATCTCATCGGTTGGTTTCACTCAGCATTTTGCAATGTGCGGGGAAAGAAACGAGCTTCCTGAAGGTTTATTTTCAGGTCAACACTGGACTTCATGAGCATGAAAAACATTTTCCAGTGCATCTGTTGACTTCATGTTTACCAAGAGCAAATGAGTTAAACAGACAACAAAAATCTATTTTTTTCTCCTTCCCATGTGCCTGACAGAGCATGGCTTTATTGCAATTTCAGGTGCAAGTCTGTTTTCCGCCTCCTTATCCTAAAAACAAAATATGCAGTCAGTCGCGTGTTAATGCGTTGTCTGTGTCACTTGTCAGGATGTCAAATGATTAAGATGTTCACATTTTGTTTTACTTTGTCGAAGCTGAAGTGCACAGTAGCAAGTCTGGCCACATCTTTGCTGGGGATAGCTGCCAAAAAGTGAAATAATAGAATTCGGATGAAAGCCCTGTGCTTGTTCACTTTTTTTCTTTTCTTTCTTTCTCTCTTTCTTTTTCTTTCTCTTTCTTTCTCTCTCTTTCTCTCTCTCCCGCCATCTCCCTTGCCCTACTATTACCCGAGTGATTTTCAGTGAGCTCACTCTGATTTTACTTATTTCAAAACTATTTGTTGATTAGTCCAGGTTAGATTTAATTCAGAAGGTTTAAAAGCACCACTTGCAACAGAGAGGAGAATCCTAACTGCCTATGAAGTTATGATGATGCCTTTATTGAAAACTGAACAGAATTTGGAGATCAAAACACTGAACTGACAGGAGGATGAGAGAACCAATACAAATCAGAACTGGTTATTTAAAACAAAAATAACTGACAATGGAGTCAACTGACACTGACGATTAAGCAGGGCTTCAACACCACCTGCCCCCCACCAATCCCATTCCCAGACACGACTGATCCCAGAGACCAAGAAGAATGAGTTACCTTGACTCTGTGACCTGCATTGCTCCATGTGCGAGCACAGTCACATCCGAAACTTGCCAGCGGTTTTGTAAAATATATACATCAGTGCACACACTCCAGAACTCGGTTTAAAAATAAAACTACAGAGAAATTACTGGAACTTTGCCCAATGGCATGACCATTCTATGTGCAAGTCATATCACTCAATAGGTAACTGAACAAAACCAGTGACAGGCACAGATCATACATCTCTCAATCTACCTTACAACAGTGACTACACTTAAAAAAGAAAGTACTTCATTGGCTGTAAAGCACTTTGGGACGTCTCGATCATGAAAGGCACCATATAAATACAAGTTCTTTCATTTTACCTAAAGATTCTTAACTCCTATTTAGAGTGGGGGTGTATTGATTATACTTTTTCTCCATGATAAATCTCTCCTGGATCATGAGCTATAACTGTGTCCTGTTGTTCTTTGAAATGATGCTGTCGGATGTTTCACAATATTGCATGGTGCTGTATTAGCTCACATGCTTTAGAATTTCCATAAATGTGGAGGAGGGGGCAAGGTGAGAAAATACAGCACCTTAACCAGAGAAACTATTTGGAGAGCATAGGAGTTTTTTAATTGTCTATGTGGAGGCATAGGAAAAGTAAGGAGGTAACGTTGAATTTGTGCAAGATCTGAGTTGGACTGCAATTGGAGTGTTGTGTACAGTTTTGCATACCCCGTTATAATAAGGATGCAATAGCAATGTAAAAGGTGTAGCGCAATTTATCTAGGATGTTACCAGGGATACGGGATTACAGTTATGAAGAGACTTGGTGCTTTTTCTCTATAATAATTAATATAATTAAGCGGCGACCTGAGTTCAAGATTCTGAAAAGCTATGACAAGGTGATAACTGTTGCCAATGGTCAATGAGATGACGGGAAGGCACCAAATTATGATAATCACACAAATAATTGAAGGAGAGTTTTAGAAAAAAATTCTTCATACTAAGGCTGTAATGTTCTGTAATTCTGTATAGATTATGCCAAAATTTTTTATAATCATAAAATGTATCTTGTACATCCACGCTTGGAATTGTTGTGGATGTGAAGTAGGTAATATGATCCTAGGAGTGAGTTCCAACGGTGTTGGTCTCCCATCAACAGGTTTGTTCATCGCAATGCAACAACAACTTGCATTTATATATCATCTTTAACGCAGTAAAATGTCCCAAGGCACTTCACAGGAGTGTAGTCAGACAAAATTTGACAATGAGCCACATGAGATATTAGGACAGGTGGCCAAAAGCTTGGTTAAAGAGGTAGGTTTTAAGTAGTGTCTTAAATGAGGAAAGAGAGGTTTAGGGAGGTTATTTCAGAGCGATGGGGTGCTGCATGCTGCTTCAGTGCTACATGGGGAAAATTGGGTAATTATCAACCGTAGAATTAGAACAAAAAAAATTATATGAACAATTAAAACTGGGCTAATCTGGTGGCTTTGTGAGAAGTAGACCTTGTGATGTAGTGCGTACAGGAAGATTACTGATTCCTTGGTCCACATTGAATTTGCTTATTCCAGATGGGGAACGACAGTAGCCAATGATACTTTAATTCATTCTCGGGATGTGGGTGTCGCTGGCAAGGCCAGCATTTATTGCCCATCCCTAGTTGCACTGAGATGGTGGTGGAGAGTTTCTTCTTGAACCGTTGCAGTCCGTGTGGTGAAGGTACTCCCACAGTGCTGTTCGGGAGGGAGTCCCAGGATTCTGGCCTCATTGTGCCTAAAATATGTGGTTCTATTCTGGAACTTGAACACAGCTGGCCTAAGCAAGATTTCCGCCCCCATTTAAAGAAATTCTCATTCAAATTTGATTTGATGCTCTTTGCAGTAAGAATCCAGCAATATTCTCATGTGTAAATGGCATGAGATCAATTTGTTTAAATGCAGCTCAAGCTGGAGAGCATTTGTGATGTTATACCACTATTGTTGGAAAATAATAGCTGTCGTTATGTAATGATCTGGGATTCTTCGTAAACCTCAATCATTTTCAAGGTGGCTTTATTTTATTCTGAATAATTAATATCTTTTGAGTATGGCTTCTGATCCTTTCTGTTTTAACGATTTTACGATGCTTGGGAGCTGGGGCGGAGTTGATCAGAAATTCAAATTCAGTTACCATGGCATCCATGATATTAAAGGTTGCTTTAAACGGTAACAGGTTAATAAATAGGGTGAAATGAAGAGACACTTCAATTAGCACCTCTTCATACGCTTGGCGTGGTTCAGAGTAAGCTTATGGCTGATCCCATGCTGGGAAGGCGTCCTGGGCCCTCTGCATGTCTGATGAGCATAACTGGGTCTCAGTGGGAAACAAAAGCTGCACAGAGTTAGCGGTCGGGATGAGAGACACCTTCAGGCAAAAAACCAAAATCTTATCTTGAGCCTTTACATCGACATCCGAGTCATGTGAATATGCCGTGTCGCTCGTCTGATGGCCAGTCTTATCAAGAAACCTACTGGAGGCAGCCTGAATGTTTCTGAAGATTTGAGAGAAGTGAGGTTTGTGATGATGAAAGCATATGTGTTCAGTTTGCCAAACTGTACAGTTACCATGGTAACATACTTGCTAATGACTTGCCTTTGAAAACGGCTGAGATTTAAGTGTCTGTAGGCGAGCTGTGCACAATTTGCCCTGACTTATAACACTAGAATAATGTTTCATGAGTTTACACATTGTTTATTTTTTAGCCAGGTACCATGTCACTAGCTAGTTGAGTCAACCACTTCTCTATTTGGCTAATCCTGCACTAGAGTTTATAGATTTAATTGGGATTTTTGAAATAGCACACTTAATGAATACAATATGTCCTTATGGGTGGACAGAATAATTTGGCACCTAATATTTCCCTTGGTTGGGCTGGCTCCGATTTATTTTGTTTATGCACCCTGTTGTTTTGAACAGTGGTTTTCAAAACTGTGTGTGAGGAAACCTTTACTGACGCACTCCCTTGGAACCCCATCCCTAACTTCCAAATGGCAAGGTCAGTTACGCAAGAGAAAAACAGTGCTATCATTGCAAAAATGTTTTTTTATTATGCAGCAACATTAAAATGTTGCTCGTAACCAAAAATATACAGATACCTGAAGATCTCTTGCGGCCCAGGAATCTCGGTTTGAAAACCTCTTTTTGTTTAAAGCCAAGCCAGGGTTGGCATTTAATGTATTTAGTGTAAAAATCATACATTTTGGCTATTTTTACAAGATGGCTGTCACTTGCCGAGACAAAGCCTACAGAGTATTGGGATGTTACAGCACACCAACAAAGGCACCAGTATTTATTTGACTGCGTACTATTTTCATATGCCTTGAGCAGTAGAATGCCGCCAAATTCTAGTTTTCGTGGTATTTCTAATTATGCTTTTATGTGCTGCTACTCGAGAACTTCAAAACCAAACATAGTTCTTTCATTTATTTATCAATTCACATATTTTTCAAGATATTTCTTCCCACTCGGGTTTATTTTGTGCATACACTGTTTCACAGATATGTGAAATATATATGATAGGTACTTGTCAGCCGTGGCTCAGTGGGTAGCATCCTCGCCTCTGCGTCAGAAGGTTCTGGGTTAAAGTCCCACTCCACAGACGTGAGCACATACTGTGAGTGAGCTGTCACTTCAGTGCAGTACCGAGGGAGTGCTGCACTATTGGCGGTGCCGTCTTTCAGATGCGATGTTAAGCTGAGGCCCTGTCTGCCTCTCAGGTAAAAGATCCTATGACACTATTTTGAAGAAGAACAGGGGAGTTCTCCTGGTGTCCTGGCCAATATTTATCTTTCAAAGCAGAATATCTGGTCATTATCACATTGCTGTTTTTGGGAGCATGCTGTGCGCAAATTGGCTGCTGCTTTTCCGAAATTAAACAGTGACTACACACCAAAAGCACTTAATTGGCTGTAAAATGCTTTGGGGCATCCTGAGGTTATGAAAGGCGCTGCAGAAATGCAAGTTCTTTTTTTTTTTCTGTGACCTATTCCAATGTTTCTGCTGGTCTTCAACCAGATATATGTAACCAAAGCCTAACAATGTAGAAACCATCTCCTCTCTACCTCCATTTCACCCTGCTCTCAATAGCCTTGGCTGAGATACAAATTTGCTTTGCAGGTAATCATGGGCACCAACCAGTGTTGTGCGCATATTGTAACTCTGAACATTGAGGCATTAATATGCGACCTACATTAACACACACCACTATGTCTCCCTTTCGTGAGCTGGGTTTTGCAGCCGCACTCTGACCTAGAGCACGGCGATGTACCATTTTGGCCCTTGACGATGGGCTCCAACTGGCGATCTGCAGTTTTTGACCTTGGAGAACCTTATATTAATGTTCATTTGGGGACTTTGTACATAGTCTACAGCAGCACAAACTGGGAAGTGTGTCTAGGAAAATGGATCCCATTGATTAGGGACATTTTTTATTAATTGTAGCAAAGTTTTCAATTTAAATTCAATTTATAATATACACTATATAATGACATATGGTAAAAATTGGTCTTTATGGTGTAGAATAGCCCTGCAATCCAGTATCTAGTCACAATGTAAGATTAATGCCTGAGGCAATAAAAATAATTTTCCTTACCCCCCCTCCCTATTCTCAGTCCTTCAGCATGGTGACAAACCTTCTTTCACAAAATGTATAGGACAATAGGCTCTTCTCTTGAGGCAATCTGTGGTTTATTAAATGTGTAGCTCTTTGCTGTAACACAAGAGCTTATTTTTGGTTTGGAGATCAGATTTTTACTTTGCAGTCCCAGTATTAAAGACTGGGCATGTTGAGGTAATGTTTGAACCTGTTTTGAAACGCCCAACATTTGGCAAAGTTATTCTTGATATACTTCATGAAATTCAATCTCGATGCATTGCATTTCTACTTTTGCATATCCATAAATGTGCTTTTTGATTTGTAAATCCTTATTTACTGCAGCGGGAATATATCTGCACTGTCCTGTTGTGTAGGTAAGGCTCCACAATTGGCAGGTGATGCATCACACATACAGCACTAATTTTGCTGTGCACAGTCTTAGCCTGTCATTGTTTGGCTCAGTGGCTTGCTGTCATTGCCATGTAGATGTAACGTTGTGCCAGTTACTACCTAGCACTGCACTGCACTAGAGCCAGCAACTTTCCAAGATTGTATTTGGGCCACGAGAAAGCAGATGTTCTTCAAATCTCTTGTGTATGAGCCAGCTCCATGCAACAGTCCTGGGATTTTTACAGATCTAGTTAGAAGGAAGATTGTTGTGAAACATTGAAAATGGATGCCTGCCCAGTGGCCACAAAGTGTGCATTTAACTACATTGCACATTTTGAATTATGAAAATATTGCAACGGCAGTGACAGACTATTGGCATTGGTCTATTAGTCCACTAATCGAAACCTTGTTGAAACGCAGTCTTTCTGTATGCACATGTTAAAAAAAAAGGTCATATTAGTTTACAGATCAGCTTTAATCTAGCACATTTCTGGTGGCTGCATAATCTTCTAGCACAGTGATTAGTAAATGCGATTTAACTCTGATTGACGGACCTGGGTTGCTAATACTGAAACGTTCTTTACCTAGCATTTTATAGTAAAAGTTGCTTAGGGTAGCCAGTGATAGAATAATTTGGTGGTTGTGATAATTCAAAATAAAACCCATTTTTGAAAATTTTAAATTCTATTTTCTTTCTGTGTATGCATTAAGCTCATCGTGCAGGTGGCGTGAAAGAGTTTGGGTCTCGTGATGGATACCTGTAGTATGGTAAAATTTGGTTAGTTGATGTAATAAATTTGCCATCTTTATTGTTCTGGGTTCATTTCAACCCATAATCAAGTGCTAGCATGCAGCTTAAAGCCATTCATTGCTAGTTGAAGTAGATTAAATTGATAGATCACTGGTGCGATCACGTTTAAAACACGGCAATTTTGGGAACCTTTCCTTCAGAAAAATGTGTTGCAAGGATGATTCTTGGACTTAGACTCTTAAGTTATGAGAAGAGACACAGAACAGAGCTGGTTTTTGTTGGAAAAAAATTGAGGGGGCAGTATCCAGGTCTTTAAAGAGATGAGAGATTGGAAATTTTGATGTGAAAGAAGCTTATTTACCTTAGATTGTCCGTGTAGGACCAGAGGACACAAGTGCAAAATTAACAAACTTCAAGTAAGATTCAAGATTAGAAGCACTTTTTTTCCCTTACTGGATATATGGAACAGATTCCAAGTAAGAGTAACTAATATGTCACTTAACAAATAAAAAAAAAACTGGGTGGTTATCTGGTTAATAATGGAATTGAAGGATATGGGGTCGAGTTTACGCTAGTAATATCTGCATAATCCGGGCAGAATCGGCCGAACCAGCGCAAAGATCGGGGAATTTTAAACGTAAGTGAGTTGCATCCCAAACCACTTACGTTGGTGTTTTCCACTATCTTTTCTGCTGGTTGAAGATTCAATTTGCTGGATCAGGCCCTGTCCACAAAACTGGCCACGCCCCCAGGCCGACATTGCGAGATTCTGCCGATTACGCTGGTTTGGGAAGGCTCTTCAAGTTATGCACATTTACATAGGCACACAGGCACTAGTAGGCAGGTTTTAAAAGTTTGTTCCTATCAAAAAATATTTTAATTCACTAAGAAACTGACTAGTAATGAATGTAGTAACTGGTTCAGTATAGTTTTTTTTAAGTCGTTTTCAGTGATTTTTAAATTGGACTCCTCGCAGGTGGAGGACTGGACACTTTTTAAATTAAAATGCTTAGTTTTTGTGAAAAAACTCTTAAATACATCAAGGAATATTGTTTAAATGCAAAATAAAACATAAAAAATAAACAATTCCATTCTATTACGCTGCCCAATTGCATTGTTCATGGAAGATTTTACGTTTGTGATTATGCAAATCATTTTTATCGGAAACTTAAATTGTAACCTAATCAGCGCAATTTTGGGCACAATTTCCCGATTATGCCCAAAGCAGAAACTTTAAACTAATAGAGATGATTAAATATTTCGTAGAGGATGATGGTTTCTGAGCATGGTAAGGTCAAACCTTAGTGGGGCATAGTAGTTGTTGGGCACTACTAGTGGCTGCCTTACCATGGGTTAGAGAAGAGAAAAACGAAGCATGGGAGTTGGCTCCTCATCTACTAGCTGTTGCTGGAAGTGCATGTGTGTGAATGTCAGGCTGGGCAGGATCAAGTTCAGCTGTGATGACCTCCAATATGGAACACTTGCTGTCAAGGCTCACGCGTGAAGAATGATCTACCAATGGGACTGGACTCCATCAAGGGAGTTGATGATTTCACAATGGGAGGAGAAAACATTGCCAGAAAATTCTTTTTTTAAAGTGGAAATGCCAAAGAAAGAAATGAGTCTGGACTGAACAATATAGGGTATAAGGTTATAAGATATTCTAGGTTTTTGGTTGATTTAATGCGGTAGAGAGAGAGATTTTCCCAGAGGATTATATTATTTGGGTAAAGTCCCTGATGGATTGCACGTGGAAGGAACAGGCTTAGTATCATAGAATCTTACTGCATTTGGACCACCTTGCATGTACCAGCTCTTTGAAAGATGTGTCCACTCAGTCCATTCCGCTGCGCTTTTCCCAGTACTATACTCTTATTTTCAATTTATGTTCTTATCCGCTGGACTAATGGATAGATTCAGCAGTCCAGTAGTGTTTATGTTTAAGTGTGCGGATGGTTCTTCAATTGTATTTGGCCATGACATTTGCTCATTGCTTTGTGCTCGTTTGTGCAGATATTTAGAAACTGACAGTAATTGACACGTGTTAAAGAAGAGCGAATTTCTCATTTCTTAAATTAACGCCTGCCTATCTTCTGTAGGTACTTAGTTGTGTTATGTACAGTAAAAAGCCTGAGCAAAAAGGTTGTATTTGATCTGTATAAAGGCTTGAGCTACACACAGCATGGCACCTGCTAGAGCAGTACAAATTAAAAATATATTCCATTGCTGAAGTGTCCGCCATGGTTCAGTGATAGTTGACTTGCCTCTGAGTCAGAAGGTTGTAGGTTAAAGCCCCACTCCGGTGACTTGAGCACATAATCTAGCCAGACACTTAAGTGCACTACTGAGAGACTGCTGCACTATGGATTACATAGCATTACATAGGATATGTGGCTCAGAAACAGGCCATTCGGCCCAACCAGTCCATGCCGGTGTTTATGCTCCACTCAAGTCTCCTCCTGTCTTTCCTCATCTAAATCTATCAGCGTAACCCTCTGTTCCCTTCTCCCTCATATGCTTGTCCAACCTCCCCTTAAATGCATCTATATTGTTCACGTCAACCAGCGAGTTCCACATTCTCACCACTCTTTGGGTAAAGAAGTTTCTTCTGAATTCCCTATTGGATTTCTTGGTGACTATCTTATATTGATGTCCTCTAGTTATGCTCTTCCTCACAAGTGGAAACATTCTCTCTCTATCCACTCTATCAAAATCTTTCATAATTGTATAGACCTCTATTAGGTCACTCCTCAGCCTTTTTTCAAGAGAAAAGAGACCTAGCCTGTTCATCCTTCCCTGATATGTATACCCTCACATTTCTGGTATCATCCTTGTAAATCTTCTCTGCACCCTCTCCAGTGCCTCTATATCCTTTTTATAATATGGCGACCAGAACTGCACGTAGTACTCCCAAGTGTGGTCTAACCAAGGTTCGATACAGGTTTCACATAACTTCCCTACTTTTCAATTCTATCCCTCTAGAAATAAACCTTGGTTTGCATTTTTAATGGTCTTGCTAACCGCAAATTTTAGTGATTTGTGTATTTGTACTCCGCGATCCCTTTGTTCCTCTACCCCACCTAGACTCGCACCCTCCAAGTAATAAGTGACCTCCCTATTCTTCCTACCAAAATGTAATACCTCACATTTATCTGTGTTGAACTTCATTTGCCAATTATTTGCCCATTCTGCAAGTTTATTAATGTCTTCCTGTAATTTGTTGCAGTCCTCCTCAGTATTGACTACCCCCCCCCCCCCCCAATTTGGCATCATCCGCAAATTTAGAAATTGTGTTTTTGATTCCAAAGTCTAAATCGTTAATGTAAATCGTGAACAGCAGTGGTCCCAGCACTGATCCTTGTGGAACACCACTACCCACCTTCTGCCACTGTGAATAGCTACCCTTTACTCCCACTCTTTGCTTTCTATCTTGAAGCCAGCTAGCAATCGATTCTGCTGCTTCTCCCCTGACTCCGCATTCTCTGACCTTATTCATTAGATTCACTTATCATTCATGGAAGAAGATGCTGTTTTTCGGATGAGACGTTAAACTGAGCCCCATCCATCTACGCTCTAAGGCGCTAAGGTGGATGTAAAAGATCTCACCATACTATTCAAAGAAGAGGACCAAGAGTTTTCGCTTTGGGCACAATCGGCAATCCGGCCACACATTGTGCTCAAAATTGCGCTAGTTTTCACAAGTGTGTTTTTTCCCTCAATTTTCCATTCAAACTCATTTGCATATCATCAAATGTAAAATCTTCCATGACCCAGCGCAATCGGGCAGCGTTTTAGAATGTAATTTTTTTTTAAAATTTGCATTAAAACTGTTCCTTGATGTATTTAAGAGTAGTAACCTGCTGCAGTTTTATTAATACAGCTGAAAAAAGGTTTATCACCAAAAACTAAGCATTTTTAATCGGTGTCTAGTCCACCACCTGTGAGTAACTCAATTTTAAGTAACTAAAATTACTTAAAAAAAACTATATAGAACCATTTACTAGTTACATTGGTGCACAGTTTCTTAGTAAATTTTTTAAAAAAGCTTTTAAAACTTGCCTTTTGTGTCCTCGCGCCTAAAAAAAAAAAAAAAAAAAAAAAATCTTAATTTTAAGAGCCTCATCGAAGGGCCGCAAATGAGCACAATTAGTGGAACCTCACTGTGGCGATTCATTCGACCTCTGGGCATGGCCAGTTTTGTGGGCAGGGCTGGATTCGAGAGCGATGTTTTTAAACTAGCACAAAAGGTTGTGGAAACTCGATTTTCACTGGACCTTATTTTGTGCTTAAAATTCTTCGATCTTTTGTTCTGGTTTGGCTGATTTTGGACGTTTGGGCTGAAAAACCAGCGGAACCGAGCAGAAACTCCAGGCCGAGAAGTTTACCCAGTGTCCTGGCCAATATTTATCCCTCAACTAAAAAGACCAAAGCAGATGATTTGGTCATTGTTGTTTGTGGGATTTTGCAGTGCGTTGGTTAGCTGCTGCGTTACCTGCATTACAACAGTGACTACGCTTCATAAGTTCTTCATTGGCTAAGAAGCACTTTGGGATGTCCTGAGGACGTGAAAGGTCCTATACATATACAAGTTGGTTCTTTCTTTCAATTTGTCTTTGATCTGTAATTTAATTTCAAATACATAGTTGTAACTGGCAATTTTCATCCATGTAGGTGAAGTACTTGTAGGTCCTTGTTAATCCCTCGCCACTGATTTATCAACATCCCTTGTAGGGTTCTCAAAATTCCCACATTCCCCGAAAAGTTATGGATAAAGGGACCCTGTATGGACAAGTTATTAAAAAGGGTACCCAAAATGGTTTCTGAGACCTCGTGACCAAAACCAACAGGCTTTTAAAAGCAAGGCCCTGCAAAAAGGCAGGCCCTGAAACGAAACCTAACATGCATGAATCTGTGAAAAGACTTTGTAAAGCCAGACAGCTAGGTAAACACAGAATATGCATTCTTCACCTTGGAACAGATCAAGTCAGGATGGCCCTAATCTGAAGGCCATCAACTCTTTGCATAAATAATCGGTAACAGCTCACAGGTAGCTGCCAAGCCAGGAAACCCAATTAAGTTTCATCAATGACAAACAGCCAGGATATCGAAGCCATTAAACAAGGAGACCCCAGAAGTTGTTAAAGTAAATGGCTGTAATCATTTTAAACGAGCCCGCCAAAAGTTAGACAAAGGACTGACCTGATTTGGCGCGCAGATAAGGGGTGGAGAACCAGGTATATTTGTAGGCCCATCGGTAGTGATTGCTCTCTTGCTCTTATCTCTCGCCGCTTGCCTCCTGCTCCGGGCTCCTGCCTCTTGCTGTCGCTTCGTGCCTCGTGGCGGGCCCTCTTCTCCCTCCCTGCGCCGCTCGACACCAAGGACGCCCATTACTACACCGGGACCCAAACGTGGGAGGAGAACGAGACCCGAATTCGAAGACGCACAGGACACACTGGGCCACAAACAGACGAGACAAGGAAAACGGTAAAACTGGTAAAGGCAGAGAAGGGCAGCGGAAAGACGCGTTGGGGGGGACAAACGGCCTAGTTATAAGCTGGCGTTTGACGAATAAGTTGGCGTTCGAAGCATGGATAGTGAAATCAAGACAAACGGCCTAGTTATAAGCTGGCGTTTGATGCATGGACAGTAAAGTCCAATTAAGAATAAACTGGCGTTCGAAGCTTGGGTAGGAAAATCATTAACGGTAAAAACCGCCAACCAAACCCCAACCGCAGTAATACCGTCGGTGACCGCCCGAAGAAGAAGAAGACCCATCGTGACAAAGTACCCAACGAAGACGTTAACGGAGGAAAAGGAGGGTGCGTCGCACAAACAACTCCATCGCCGCGTCCTGTGACCACGTGGCAATGACAAACCCCAAAGGACAACAAGAGTGAACCTCAAAACCCACAATCAGTTAAATCAACAGGTTTCGAGTTGGTGAGCATGAATTCCTGGCCCCTCGTAGCTTAATCTAGTTAGGTATTGGGGGTAGGATAAGGGGATTTTTAATCTATTTGTTTCCTTCGATGTGCCGTGTGTTCCCCATTCCCATATAAGTGTAATTGTTTATACCTGTAACTATATCAGTAATTCTCAGTAAGATTGTGTTTTATTGTGCCTTTAATAAAAATTGCAGTTTTCTTGTACCAAACCAGTTGTCTACTCGATTTTCTGTATCGCCGCCTGTACCTAAGTCCGGTGTCTAGAACCCAGGGGTGTGGGAGCAATTCGAACCGCTCAGACAGTCAGGTGAAGCTGACTGGGCACACGCCACCCCCCTACACCCTGGCCACTGTCTCGGGCTGAACTAGACGGTTTGCAACCTTAGCATCCTACTCGACCCTGAGTTGAGTTTTCAACCCCATTCCTCTCCATCACAAAGACCACCCACTTCAGCTGTGTAACATCATTGGTCTCTGCCACTCCCTCAGCTCATCAGCTGCTGATACACTCATCCATGCCCTTGTCACCTCCAGACTCCACTATTGCAATGTTCTCCTGGCCAGCCTCCCATCCTTCACACTTCAGCTCATTCTATATTTCTAGCCTACTCTGGCCCTACAACCTCTCCCAAACTCTCCGTTCCTCTGATGCTGGCTCTCATGCATCTCTTTCCCCCCCCTCCATTCATCCCACTATTGGTGGCTGTGCCTTCAGCCGCCTACACCCCATGCTCTGGAATTCCAGCCTATCCTCCTTTAAGACCCTCCTTCAAACATACCTCTTTGACCAAGATTTTGGCCACCCCTCCTAATAGCTCCTTTTTTGGCTCAGTATCCATTTTCTCCTTATGCCTCTGTGAAGTGCCTTGGATGTGTTTATCCTTGCATTAAAGGCGTTGTATAAATGCAAGTTGTTGCTGTTGCCAGCACATGCCCATTCAGCCACGGGCCCTTGATGAAAGCATTCATTGTTGCCTGATTTATTATTGGCATTTTAAGAATGTCCTGCAGCATTAAAACAGTGTTTGCGCAATTTGATCCTAGCTCTACACATGTCATTAATGGTTGGAAAATATTCTGTCTTGGCATGAAGTGAGTCACAATGAAAGATCACTTCTCGTACACGGTGTCATACGTTGAAACAGCAATTTGATTTTCTTGAATGAGGGAGCAGATCAGTGTGGCAGTTTGTTACTGTAATGTGACACTAATTGGAAATGTTTGCTGCTTTCGTTCCCGGCCAAGTGACCAGCTGTTGGGGAGAGCTGTGCTTAGATTAACTGGATCTGTCTCAGGAGGGAATTCAAACCTGACTCAGGTATCAGGCTAGTCACGACATAAAGAGCATAGACTACACTAACCTGCACATGGTTCACTGAGAAGGCTGCTCGATTTCCCCAGCCACCTGTAATGGCTTTGTAATGAAGTGTGTTCACTGGCAGTACTTTCCTCTCCATTGTAAATCGTTTCCTGCACTATATGATATCTCTAACATGAATAGGTACCATTACTTGTAGCCCAAGGGTTCAATTTGTGCACGAACATTCATTAACAAACTCTTCGAGTCAGGTTGTATTATTCCACAGTATATTTTTTTCTTCATCAGTCTCTATAATTTGACCCATTTACTTTACTCAAGGGATATGTCTCTGTAATAGAATGTGATCTAGTCTTATTTCCTTTGCCAATACAGGGGCCAGCTATGTTGGTAAAGGCATTAATTCTCTGCTGGCTTCTCATAAATAGGAACAATAGGCTACCCCACAGTCTCCTGGTCCACAGGGAGCGAGTAGGAGAGACCCATGCCATAACCTCTGCCAATGCTGGCTGCGACGGATTGGAGATTTGTCTCGTTTCAAATCATAGAAGACCACACTTATAATATTTCTTTTAGATTATGGTTGCTGGCAGGCTGGTGATTATTTTAAAGTGGTTACTGCTTGCTGGGCCCAGAAGGTCTATAGAGGATATTCACAATGCTGGCTTGTTTGTCGGCTCCCACTTCAAAGGCAGGTGCATCACCTCTGTCTCGATAAACTGCCTATCAAGTGTGCGATGCAAAGTTCATCCATCTGTTAGAGTTAATATTGATTATTGGGCTGCCAGAAGGAGACGGAGCTGATGGTTTGGGATTGTTGACCCAGGAGGGAGGGGGGAGAGTTACCATTTCCTCTGACAGTTGCTTAGTTTCACACGTATGAACGTTATATTAGGGAAACCTGTCGAACAGTCTGTGTGTTTTTGAAACCTATCTTTTTTTTGACGGCGGTATTTGTGAACGACACATTTTTGATCTCCTGTTGTCCCAGTTGTGTCTTCAAGGAAAAGAGTCAGTATAATTGGGAACCAGTATGAAGGCTCCTCTCTCGAATCACTTTGCCAGGCAGTTGACTGATTTTGGGGGGGGAAATTCCTGGCAGCTTTTAACATTTTTGTGTCTGGGGCTGCTATTATGGACCCTGGGTCATTGTTGTAAATGAAGATGGTTACAACCATTGGTGTGGATTTATGGATTAGAAACGGGACTCAAATAACGACATTTGAGCTGCTGTACATAGTTTTAAGATGTTCTTTACACATTTTAATTTGCACTATGGGTAGGTAGAGGTTTTTAATCACCATTTTCACTGAATATGTTTTTTTTGGTCTGGTATTTTTTCTGATGGTCCTATAAAATGTTTCAGATGTGGCTTAGTTGGTAGCATTCACACCTTGTGGGTTTGAGTCCCACTCGAGACTTGAGCACAAAATTGAGGTCAACATTCCCAGAGGGAGTGCTGTACGGTCAGAGGTGCATCTCTCGGACGAGATGTTAAATCTGCCTCCTCAGGTGGCTGTAAAAGATCCCATGGCACTATTTGAAGAAGAGTAGGGGAGTTTAATATTAATTCCTCGGGAGCAGAGAATGCACGTCTGTCTTTTGTTTTTGCATCAGTGGGATTATTGTTCACTTGGGTTATGCTACCTTCCAGATTAGTTCGTGCATGTCATGTTTCAGTTTAAGGGGATCGTGGACTTGTCTGTAGAAGAAATTCTTTGTGCTGAGTACTAGGAAAAAGTATGCAGAGAGCACCCGAGCCATGATCTTGAGCCAGGTGTTCGAGAGTGCCTGGACTGATTCTCTCGTGAGAAAGCGTCTGACCTCTACTGACTTGCTCTGACACCACAGCTGAGATCAGAAACTTGGGGCGTGGGGAGTTGTGGAAGGAAACCCGTTACCCTGCCCTATACACTGAACACAGATCTTGTGTTTTGTAACATCGTGAGCAAACTTTAAGATCAGCTATTTTCGTTCATTTCAGTTTTGTGGAGTGCAGACTTCGCATTGTAAAAATGGGCAGAGAATATCAGTTTTGGGGGGAAATGCCGAACTTTGTTGAATGAGTTATGTGAAGATTGGGGTTAGCCTATAGGATGGGGGTGTAGATTCAGTACTTAGCAAGCCTTGTATAACAATTGCCAGCCTCTTCCCATCTTTGCTCCCAAAATTGAAATATTTTCAAAGGGCAGTCTTAATGTTGCTTAGCCTTTTTCAAATATTGCATCTCTTGGTTTTCAGAGTTTATTAACTTTGGCTATGGCCTTGTGTTTTGCAGATGCATTTGTGAACAGCCAAGAGTGGACGCTTAGCCGATCTGTGCCAGAACTCAAAGTGGTGAGTACTGTCACCAGCACGTTCAAATAAGGACACGGGAGTGATTCCAACAAAAATAAATCTTCCTGGCTGGTTCCGATGATGTCCTGAACACTAAGTGTGAAGCTTGAGTGTTTTTATTTTGTTGTCTGAATCCTTGATGAGATTATTTTCATTATGCTCTTTTTTTTTTACTCCATCTTTGCAATTTACCCACTGAGGTATTGGAGAAGTACAGTGACCTTACTCCATTCGAATTTCTGCCGCAGGCACTGACTGGCCTGCTAAGTGTTTCCAGCACTTTCTGTTCTTTATTACTTCAGAGAGATTCGATCATGTAATTGTCTTTTTCTCTTGATATGTCTGATCTGTATGTGTGGTGTGTCGATCTGATCACTCTAATTTATAGTGTATTATTGGTTTTAAAACTGCTACTGTAAAATAGAACTGCCAGTATTTTCCACATTTGATATGGAATTGGCTGCTCAGTTATTAATTAGAAGAATGATGATTTTGAAAAAAAATAAATTACATTCCAAATTGCAGAATTTTGTTAGGTGCCTATAATTTTTGTTGATTAAATGAGCAAGGCTAGGTTATGGAAGCGGTTTCTCCATAACCTGAGTTTGGAAATAAACTAAATCATCAAATGTTTTTATTTTTGTGCGTGACAGAAAAAGATCTATTTGAGCAATGGAACAACTTGAGTGGAACCTCTGGCTCTGTCTCGCTCTCGCTCAGTCTCTCGCTCTGTCTCTGGCTCGCTCTCCCTCTGTCTCTGGCTCGCTCTCCCTCTGTCTCTGGCTCGCTCTCCCTCTGTCTCTGGCTCGCTCTCCCTCTGTCTCTGGCTCGCTCTCCCTCTGTCTCTGGCTCGCTCTCCCTCTGTCTCTGGCTCGCTCTCCCTCTGTCTCTGGCTCGCTCTCCCTCTGTCTCTGGCTCGCTCTCCCTCTGTCTCTGGCTCGCTCTCCCTCTGTCTCTGGCTCGCTCTCCCTCTGTCTCTGGCTCGCTCTCCCTCTGTCTCTGGCTCGCTCTCCCTCTGTCTCTGGCTCGCTCTCCCTCTGTCTCTGGCTCGCTCTCCCTCTGTCTCTGGCTCGCTCTCCCTCTGTCTCTGGCTCTGTCCCTGGCTCGCTCTCGCTCTGTCCCTGGCTCGCTCTCGCTCTCCCTCTGGCTCGCCCTGTCCCTCCCTCTGGCTCGCCCTGTCCCTGCCTCGCTCTCGCCCTGTCCCTGCCTCGCTCTCGCCCTGTCCCTGCCTCGCTCTCGCCCTGTCCCTGCCTCGCTCTCGCCCTGTCCCTGCCTCGCTCTCGCCCTGTCCCTGCCTCGCTCTCGCCCTGTCCCTGCCTCGCTCTCGCCCTGTCCCTGCCTCGCTCTCGCCCTGTCCCTGCCTCGCTCTCGCCCTGTCCCTGCCTCGCTCTCGCTCTCGCCCTGTCCCTGCCTCGCTCTCGCCCTGTCCCTGCCTCGCTCTCGCCCTGTCCCTGCCTCGCTCTCGCCCTGTCCCTGCCTCGCTCTCGCCCTGAACCTGCCTCGCTCTCGCCCTCTCCCTGCCTCGCTCTCGCCCTCTCCCTGCCTCGCTCTCGCCCTCTCCCTGCCTCGCTCTCGCCCTCTCCCTGCCTCGCTCTCGCCCTCTCCCTGCCTCGCTCGCGCCCTCTCCCTGCCTCGCTCGCGCCCTCTCCCTGCCTCGCTCGCGCCCTCTCCCTGCCTCGCTCGCGCCCTCTCCCTGCCTCGCTCGCGCCCTCTCCCTGCCTCGCTCGCGCCCTCTCCCTGCCTCGCTCGCGCCCTCTCCCTGCCTCGCTCGCGCCCTCTCCCTGCCTCGCTCGCGCCCTCTCCCTGCCTCGCTCGCGCCCTCTCCCTGCCTCGCTCGCGCCCTCTCCCTGCCTCGCTCGCGCCCTCTCCCTGCCTCGCTCGCGCCCTCTCCCTGCCTCGCTCGCGCCCTCTCCCTGCCTCGCTCGCGCCCTCTCCCTGCCTCGCTCGCGCCCTCTCCCTGCCTCGCTCGCGCCCTCTCCCTGCCTCGCTCGCGCCCTCTCCCTGCCTCGCTCGCGCCCTCTCCCTGCCTCGCTCGCGCCCTCTCCCTGCCTCGCTCGCGCCCTCTCCCTGCCTCGCTCGCGCCCTCTCCCTGCCTCGCTCGCGCCCTCTCCCTGCCTCGCTCGCGCCCTCTCCCTGCCTCGCTCGCGCCCTCTCCCTGCCTCGCTCGCGCCCTCTCCCTGCCTCGCTCGCGCCCTCTCCCTGCCTCGCTCGCGCCCTCTCCCTGCCTCGCTCGCGCCCTCTCCCTGCCTCGCTCGCGCCCTCTCCCTGCCTCGCTCGCGCCCTCTCCCTGCCTCGCTCGCGCCCTCTCCCTGCCTCGCTCGCGCCCTCTCCCTGCCTCGCTCGCGCCCTCTCCCTGCCTCGCTCGCGCCCTCTCCCTGCCTCGCTCGCGCCCTCTCCCTGCCTCGCTCGCGCCCTCTCCCTGCCTCGCTCGCGCCCTCTCCCTGCCTCGCTCGCGCCCTCTCCCTGCCTCGCTCGCGCCCTCTCCCTGCCTCGCTCGCGCCCTCTCCCTGCCTCGCTCGCTCTCTCGCTCGCTCTCGCTCTCGCATTCTCTCTCTCGCTCTCGCTTTCTCTCGCTCTCTCTCGCTTTCACGCTCTCGCTCGCTCGCTCTCCGCGCTCTGTCTCGCTCTCCGGGCTCTGTCTCGCTCTCCGGGCTCTGTCTCGCTCTCCGGGCTCTGTCTCGCTCTCCGGGCTCTGTCTCGCTCTCCGGGCTCTGTCTCGCTCTCCGGGCTCTGTCTCGCTCTCCGGGCTCTGTCTCGCTCTCCGGGCTCTGTCTCGCTCTCCGGGCTCTGTCTCGCTCTCCGGGCTCTGTCTCGCTCTCCGGGCTCTGTCTCGCTCTCCGGGCTCTGTCTCGCTCTCCGGGCTCTGTCTCGCTCTCCGGGCTCTGTCTCGCTCTCCGGGCTCTGTCTCGCTCTCCGGGCTCTGTCTCGCTCTCCGGGCTCTGTCTCGCTCTCCGGGCTCTGTCTCGCTCTCCGGGCTCTGTCTCGCTCTCGCGCTCTGCCTCGCTCTCGCGCTCTGCCTCGCTCTCGCGCTCTGTCTCCACCTCGCTCGCTCTGTCTCGCTCTGTCTCTCTCGCTCTCTCGCTTTCGCTCTCGCTCTCGCTCGCTCTCTCTCTCGCTCGCGCGCTCTCGCTCTCGCGCTCTCCCTCGCGCTCTGTCTCTCGCTCTCTCGCGCTCGCTCTCGCCCTCTCTCTGGTTCGCTCTGGCTCTGTCTCGCTCGCTCTCTCTCTCTCTCTCTCGCTCACGCTCTCTCTCTCTCTCTCTCTCTCGCGCTCTCTCTCGCTCTGGCTGTGGCTCGCTCTGGCTGTGGCTCGCTCTGGCTGTGGCTCGCTCGGGCCCTGTCTCGCTCGGGCCCTGTCTCGCTCGGGCCCTGTCTCGCTCGGGCCCTGTCTCGCTCGGGCCCTGTCTCGCTCTGTTTTTATCTCGATGGAGACGAATAGCATAGATGCATTTCAGGGGAGGCTTGATAAGTACATCATGGAGAAAGGAATCGAAGACTGTGTTGATGGGGAGGGAGAAGGAATAGGAGGATGTGGTGTCCGGGCAGCCCATGCAGGCTGCAGACTTTGGAAGTATACTGGCTCGATACTTCCAAAGTCTGCAGCCTTCACAAGCTGTCGTTTATTTGCTGTGCCAAAATAAGTCTGGTTGATATCCATGTTACACAGGACATTCGTTAAGATAAGTGCTTATGGAGTTTATCCCTTCTAACTCGAGGTATGTACAATACTGCATGGAGCTGATTACTAAACAACCTTGTAATACCACCCTACCCAGTCACACAATGGTGTAATTCTCAGTTGCTTATCTCACAGACTCTTATAATAACACTTCTTTACTATCTTGCAGCATTCTGAGAACAATGAGACACATTTAACTTCCACAGTATTATGTTAATTTATTGCAGTTTTGAAACATTTTGCTGCCCCACCCTCTGACCAAAAAAATGGTGATTTATCTGCATTGATAGATGATGTATAATGAGGTGCTGTGAGACAGATGATTCTTTCTGCTCAAAGGGCAATCTCCTAACTTATCACTGGTGAGTTATAAATGTCTTGCTGATGAAGAGAATAAGCAGTGCTTCATTGTGCATTTCTTAAATAATTTTGCTGCATTGCAAATCTCACACTCTTTTACTTTTTGATAAAATTTGAAGCTGTTGCCTGATTATTCTCCTGTCATTTTGCACCTTTCGCTTTGGGAGGGGTCTCTGATGGGCCTGATGTTTCAGAGCGAAGAAGAGCAGTGTGCTTTGTAACAAACCAGTTCCACATGCTGGTAGCCAACGTGCCCAATATTGTTCAATGCTCCGCATACCGTACAAGGTTAAGGTTGCCTCCAATGACCAGCAGGCCATTAGAAGTAACTCTGTCATGTAATTATCTAGCAATAATATAAAAAAGCGAATGGAATGTTGGCCTTTATCTCAAGGGAACTGGAATACAAATGGGTGAAAGTTATGTTACAGTTATATAAAGCTTAAACCCTAGCTGGAGCACTGCATTCAGTTTTGGGGGTGCAGTACAGATTCACCAGAATGATACCGGGGCTAATAGGGTTAAATTAGGTCAGGTTGTATAGACTAGGCTTATATTTTCTTAAGTATAGAAGATTAAGGGATGATCTAATTGAAATGTTTAAGATGATAAAAGGAGTTGATAGGGTAGACAGAGAGAAACTATTTCCTCTGGTGGGTGAGTCCAGAACAAAGGGGCATAACCTTAAAATTAGAGCCATGCCGTTCAGGAGTGATGTCAGGAAGCACTTCTTCACACAAAGGGTAGTGGAAATCTGGAACACTTGCCCCCAAAAAGCTTTTGAGGCTGAGAGTCAATTGAAAATTCCAAAACTGAGATTGATAAATTTTTATTAGGCAAAAGTATTAAGGGATATGGAACCAAGGTGGGTAAATGGAGTTGGGTACAGATTTGCCATAATCTGAATGAATGGTGTAACAGCTTCGAGGGGCTGAATGGCCTATTCCTGTTCCTGTGTTCCAATGCCACTGCTATTGTAGGCAGTGTTCTGTACCTCCCAGAGGCAAGAGCAAGTGGCAGCCAGCAGATCTTCCCTTTTGATTCTGGATGTGAGCCCGCGCAGACCAGCAATAATAATGTTGCTGGCCTGGGGAGACCTTGCCTCAAGATCTGGGAAGGTCCACAACCAGAATGATTTTTTTTTGAATGTGACGCATGTGACTTTTGAGCAATAACGCACGCCCAAATATTGTCTCTGTGTGTCCCACTGTTGCAGAACTTGGTACTGGTGTCAGCCGAGGCTCAGTGGGTAGCACTCTCGTCTCTGAGCTGTGAGGTTGTGGGTT
This sequence comes from Somniosus microcephalus, assembly GCF_052327205.1. Lineage (NCBI taxonomy): Eukaryota > Metazoa > Chordata > Chondrichthyes > Squaliformes > Somniosidae > Somniosus > Somniosus microcephalus. The sequence continues at coordinate 182,532,819 of NC_140990.1, forward strand.
CAAGTCCCACTTCAGAGACTCGAGCACATAATCTAGGCTGACACTCCAGTACAGTACAGAGGGAGTGCTGCACTGTCGGAGGTGCTGTCTTTCAAATGAGATGTTAAACCGAGGGCCCATCTTCCCTCTAGGGTGGATGTAAAAGATCCAATGGCACTATACGAAGAAGAGCAGGAGAGTTCTCCCTGGTTTCCTGGCCAATATTTATATCTCAACCAACATCACCAAAACAATTTACCTGCTTATTATCACTTGGGATCTTGCTGTGCGCAAATTGGCTACCACGTATCCTACATTACAACAGTGACTGTACTTCAGAAGTTCTTCTTTGGATGTAAAGCATTTTGGGTCATCCTGAGGTCGTGAAAGGTGCTATAGAAATGCAAGTCTTCACCAAGGGAACTGGCACGTACTACAGGATTGTTTCCTTTAGAAGCAGCTCCATATTATAAATACGGTATATAAGGAGGTAGGTGGATAAAGAAGGAATTTGTATACGTTGTACAAAATAACAGCTGGTTGTGGTATAGACAGCAGACGGGAGCGATGCATCTCATTACTCAGGCTTGTAATCGCTTGCAAACCCAGGTATGTATTACCTCTTAATAACTCCTGCCTTCCTGTTGTTCAATGTATTATCAAGCTATTGGTGATCAACTGAAGACCTAGTCACTTGTTTGAATTAACAAACTCAGATTATTCTCTTGCTCTGCCATCCCCTTCACCATTACATTATAGTTATCCTTGATTGAGAAGGTGGGATGTATTTTCAGCTGGTGGTGTTACTTCTCGATCAATGCATTGCAAATGGTCCTTGGGGGCTGAGGGCAGGAATATATTCGTTTTACTTCCTCTCCACGAAGGAGAGTGAGCTGAGCTTTAAACCCCACATCCTACCCATCACCAAGGTTGCTTACTTCCATCTCCAACATTGCCTCCCTCCACCCTTACCTCAGTCTTTCTGCCCCATAAACATTTATACATACCTCTGTCATTTCCAAATTCAACTTTCCTTGCTGGTCTCTCATCTTCCTCTTCACAGACTACGATTTGTCCAGTACTCGATCTATTCAATTTAAATCCTTGTTTTATCTATAAATTTCCCCACCGACTTGTGCACCAAGTTTTGCAAACTCTTCCATCTCTGTTAGCCCTTCTGACTGCTTGGCTTGTCCGATTCTGGCCTTCTGGTCATCCCTCCCTTCGCCCCGCCATTGGTGATAGAGCCTTTAGTTGCATTGGTTCTCTGGAACTCTCTTCCTAGAGCTCTTTGTCTCTACCTTCAAACATTTTATCAAAACCCATCTCTTGAGCTAAGTTTTGCTCCTCATTTTCCAATATCTCTCTCCTTTGTTCATGCTTATTCACAATTGCCATTTATAACATGCCATGGGACGACTCCTATGCTGAAGTAGTTTAATTTTTCTTGTCAGCATTTCATCCCCGGAGAAGAACCTAAAGTGATATTTTCATCTGAAACTAGAATTCATTCTTTATTTGCAACTTCTGCCACAGTTATGTTCTTTCCCCTTTGCTCCTTATGGCATCATCTAATAATTTATTGAAGATGAAGAAGAGATCACTAAAGTTTCCTGAGTTAAATGTTCTGAAGTGGAGCTATATGAATTGGTATCCAGTATAGAGCATAAGAAATAGGAGCAGAAGTAGGCATTTGGCCCCTCAAGCCTGCTCCGCCATTCAATAAGATCATGGCTGATCTTCTATCTCATCACCACTTTCCTGCACTATCCCCATATCTCTTGATTCCCTTAATATCCAAAATTCTATCGATCTCTGTCTTGAATATACTCAACGATTGAGCCTCCACAGCCCGCTGAGATAGAGAATTCCAAAGACTCACCGCCCTCTGAGTGAAAAAAATTCTCCTCGTCTCAGTTCTAAATGGCCGACCCCTTATTCTGAGATCGTGACCTCTGGTTCTAGACTTCCCAGCCAGGGGAAACATCCTCCCTGCATCTACCCTGTCAAACCCTGTAAGAATTTTGTATGTTTCAATGAGATCACCTCTCATTCTTCTAAGCTCTAGAGAATATAGGCCTAGTCTACTCAATCTCTCCTCATAGGACAATCCCCCATCCCAGGAATCAGTCTGGTGAACCTTTGTTGCACTCTCTCTATGGCAAGTATATCCTTCCTTAGGTAAGGAGACCAAAACTGTACACAATACTCCAGGGGTGGTCTCACCAGCGCCCTATATAATTGCAGTAAGATGCCTTTACTCTTATACTCAAATCCTCTTGTAATAAAGGCCAACATACCATTTGCTTTCCTAATTGCTTGCTGTACCTGCATGTTAACTTTCAGTGATTCGTGTACAAGGACACTCGGGTCCCTCTGAACACCAACATTTCCCAATCACTCGCCATTAAAAAAAATACTCTGCTTTTCTATTTTTCCTACCAAAGTGAATAACTTCACATTTCTCCACATTATATTCCATTTGCCATGTTGACCCACTCACTTAGCTTGTCTATATCCCCTTGAAGCCTCCTTGCATCCTCCTCACAACTTACATTCCCACCCAGCTTTGTATCATCAGCAAACTTGGATATATTACATTTGGTCCCCTCATCTAAATCATTGATGTAGATTGTGAATAGCTGAGGCCCAAGCACTGATCCTTGCGGTACCCACTAGTTACAGCCTGCCATCCTGAAAATAACCCGTTTATTCCTGCTCTCTGTCAGTTAACCAATCCTCAGTCCATGCTTGTATATTACCCCCAATCCCATGAGCCCTTGTTTCATAACCTCTTGTGTGGCACCTTATCGAATGCCTTCTGAAAATCCAAATACAGCACATCCACTGGTTCCCCCTGATCGATTCTGCTAGTTGCAACCTCAAAAATCTCTTAACAGGTTTGTCAAACACGATTTGCCTTTCATAAATCCGTGTTGACTCTGCCCAATCCTATTATTGTTTTCTAAGTGCCCTGTTACCACATCCTTAATAATAGATTCTAGCATTTTCTCCACTACTGATGTCAGGCTAACTGGTCTGTAGTTCCCTGTTTTCTCTCCCTCCTTTCTTAAATAGTGGGGTTACATTTGCTACCAATTCGCGGGAACCGTTCCAGAATCTATGGAATTTTGGAAAATGACAACCAATGCATCCACTATCTCTACAGCCACCTCTTTCAAAACCCTAGGATGTAGGCCATCAGGTCCAGGGGATTTATCTGCTTTCAGTCCCATTAATTTCTCCAGTACTATTTTTTTACTAATACTAAATTCTTTCAGTTCCTCATTCTCGCTGAACCCTTGGTTCTCTACTATTTCCACTTATACCCTATTATAATTTCTCCTGTCTCAGCCTGTAAGGGACCCACATTTACTTTCACTAATCTTTTCCTTTTTCCATACCTATTGAAGCTTTTACAGTCTGTTTTTATGTCTCTCGCTAGTTTACTCTCATATTCTAAAATTCTCCCAATCCCCAGGCTTACTATTTTTGGCAACATTATAAGTCTCTTCCTTTGATCTAATACTATCTTTAACCTCTCTTGTTAGCCACGGTTGGACCACTTTTCCTGTGGGGTAATACTCAAGGTGTGTGGGCTGGGGAGTAAGGGTACGATTTAGGAGTGCCCAAGCATTTTCTACATTTGGCCTTTTTCCAGGATCCAGTCAAAATTTGCAGACCTGCAAGGTTTAGCAGGAAAAAAAGGCAGTTTAATAAAACTCTTCTGTAGCCAGTACATCTGTGCAAGCTCAATGTTGGAAAGTACTGAGGATGCGACCAACAACAACTTGCATTTGTGCTCTTTTAATGTAGTAAAACAACCCAAGGTGCTTCACAGAAGTGTTACCAGACATTAGGACAGGTGACCAAACAGGTAGGTTTTAAGGAGTGTTTTAAAGGAGAGAGAGAGGTGGAGAGGCAGAGAGATTTCGGGTGGGAATTTCAGATCTTGGGGTCTAGGCAGCTGAAGGCACAGCCGCCAATGATGGAGCAATAAAAATCAAGAGATGCACAAGAGGCGAGAATTGGAGTAATGCAGAAATCTGAGGGTTGGAGGAGGTTACAGAGATGGGGAAGGGCGAGCCGATGGAGGGATTTGTAAACAAGGATGAAAATTTTTACAATCGAGGCGTTGCCGGACCGGGAAGTCACTAGCACAGGGGTGATGTGTAAACGGGACTTGTGTTTGCCACTCCACTTCACAAAGGAGGCTATCGCAGATCTATGCTGTCTCCTTAAGGCCGACCAGCAGACATCTTCTAACTGCCTTAAACTTTATACCATCAGATTCTTTTAAGCAAAACTACTCAGTTGTCCATGGGCTCTAAAGAAGTGATGGAGAAATAGAGCTGGGTATTAGCAGCATAAATTATGCCACTGGGGGGCGGCATGGAAATGAGAAAGTGGGATGATTTGATATACAAAGCCCTTGGAAGATGAAAGTTTGACAAGACTTTCAGTTGTCTGTTACATCTTGAATGTATTAGTGCGATTCAATGACGGAGCTGTAAAAGTTCTGTGAGGATTTGGAACAGGTGAACAGGTTGAAGAGCAAGTCTTTAACATAAGAGCATAAGAAGTAGGAGCAGGAATAGGCCACTTGGCCCCTCGAACCTGCTCCGCCATTCAATAAGATCATGGCTGATCTAGGGCTCAAAGCCACTTCCCAGCCCGCTCCCCATAACCCTTCACTTGCAAAAAATTTGTCTATCTCCACTTTAAATGTATTTAATGACCCAGCCTCCACAGCTCTCTGGGGCAGAGAATTCCACAAATTTATGACCCTCTGAGAGAAGAAGTTCCTCCTCATCTCAGTTCCTTTATTCTGAGACTGTGCCCTTGAGCTCTAGATTTCCCCATGAGGGGAAATATCCTCTCTGCATCTACCCTGCCGAGCCCCCTCAGTATCTTATATGTTTCGATAAGATCACACCTCATTCTTCTAAATTCCAATGAGTATAGGCCCAGCCTGCTCAACCTTTCCTCATAAGTCAAACTACTCACCTCTGGAATTAACCTAGTGAATCGTCTCTGAACTGCCTCCAATGCAAGTATATCCTTCCTCAAATAAGGTGACCAAAACTGTACGCAGTACTCAAGGTGTGGTCTCACCAATACCCTGTACAGTTGTAGCAGGACTTCCCTGCTTTTATACTCCAACCCCCTTGAAATAAAGGCCAACATTCCATTTGCCTTTTTGATTACTTGCTGTACCTGCATGCTAACTTTTTGTGTTTCATGCACAAGGACCCCCAGGTCCCTCTGAACTGTAACATTTTGTAATCTCTCTCCATTTAAATAATAGTTAGCTTTTTTATTTTTCCTGCCAAAGTGCACTTTTTCACATCATACTCCATCTGCCAAATGTTTGCCCACTCACCTAGCCTGTCTATATCCCTTTGCAGATTCTTTGAGTCCTCTGCACAACTTGCTTTCCCACCCATCTTTGTATCATCTGCAAACATGGCTACATTACACTCGATCCCTTCACCCAAGTCATTAATGTAGATTGTAAATAGTTGGGGCCCCAGCACCGATCCTTGTGGCACCCCACTAGTTACCGTTTGCCAACCTCTAGGGGACCAACATTTACTTCAGCTACCCTCTTCCTTTTTATATACCTGTAGAAGCTCTTACTATCCATTTTAATGTTTCTTGCCAGCTTACTCTCTCAATTCATCTTCTCTCTATTATTTTTTTAGTCATCCTTTGCTGGTTTTTAAAAGTTTCCCAATCCTCTGGTCTCCCACCAATCTTGGCAACATTTTATGTCTTCGTTTTCAAATTGATACCATCCTTTACTTCCTTAGTTAGCCACGGATGGTGCTCCCTTCTCTTAAAATCTTTCTTTCTCACTGGAATATATTTTTGTTGAGAATTATGAAATATCTCCTTAAATGTCCACCACTGCATTTCAACTTTCTTACCCTTTAATTTGTTTTCCCAGTCCACTTTTGCCAGTTCTGCCCTCATACCATTATATTTGCCTTTGTTTAAGATCAGGACACTGGTTTGAGATACAACTTTCTCACCCCTCCAACTGAATTTGAAATTCAACCATGCTATGATCAGTCTTTCCTAGAGGATCCTTTACTGTGAGATAATTTATTAATTCTGTCTCATTACATAGTACCAGATCCAAGATAGCCTGCTCCCTGGTTGGTTCCATTACATACTGTTCTAGGAAAACATCCCGGATGCACTCTATGAACAACTCCTCCAGGCTACCATGGCCAATTTGATTTGTCCAATCAATATGGAGATTAAAATCACCCATGATTATTACCGTACATTTATTACAGGCCTCCATTATTTGTTGATTTATACTCTGTCCAACAGCATTGCTACTGTTCGGGGGCCTGTAGACTACGCCTACCAGAGACACTTTACCCTTATTATTTTTTATCTCCACCGAAACCGATTCTACATCTTGATCTTCGGAGCCAATATCACTTCTCACCACTGCACTGATCCCATCTTTTACCAACAAAGCCACCCCACCTCCCTTTCCTTTCTTTCTATCCTTCCGAATTATCATATACCCTGGAATATTCAGTTCCCAGCTCTGGTTGCCTTGCAACCACGTCTCTGTAATGGTGATCAGATCATACCCATTTGTATCTATTTGTGCCATCAGCTCATTTATCTTGTTACAAATGCTGCGTGCATTCAGATATAGAGCTTTGAACTGTGTCTTTTTACCATTTTTTCCTTGTTTTGGCCTTTTTTTCTGTTACACTCTTATTTTTAAACATTCTGTCCCCTTCCTGTCACACTCTGGTTATTATTTCCCCTATCTCTAGCCTGCTCTATTGCTTTCTCATTTCTCATTGACTTTTTATTTTCCCGCTCACCTGGATCCTCCCCCCACCACTATTTAGTTTCAAGCCCTCTCTACAGCCCTAGTTATTCGATTTGCCAGGACTCTAGCCCCAGCATGGTTCAAGTGAAGCCCGTCCAAACGGAACAGCTCCCTCTTACCCCAGTACTGGTGCCAGTGCCCCACAAATTGAAACCCATTTCTCCCACGCCAGTCTTTGAGCCACTCGCTCATTTCTCTGATCTTATTTACCCTCTGCAAATTCGCTCGTGGCTCAGGTAGTAATCCAGAGATTATTACCTTTGTGGTTCTGCTTTTTAATTTAGCCCCTAGCTGCTCATACTCTCTCAGCAGAACCTCTTTCTTTGTCCTACCTATGTCATCGGTACCTACGTGGACCATGACAACTGGATCTTCCCCCTCCCACTCCAAGTTTCTCTCCAGCCCAGAGGAGATGTCCTTAACCCTGGCACTGGGCAGGTAACACAGCCTTCGGGACTCACGCTCTCGGCTGCAGAGAACAGTATCTATCCCCCTCACTATACTGTCCCCAATCACTACAACATTTCTTTTTGCTCCCCCCACTTGAATGGCTCCCTGTACCATGATGCTGTGGTCAGTTTTCTCATCCTCCCTGCAGTCCCTGGCCTCGTCCACACAGGGAGCAAGAATCTCGTACCTGTTGGACAAGGCCAAGGGCTGAGGCTCCTCCACCACTACCTCCTGGATCTCAATACCTGCCTCGCTTGTAGTCACACCCTCCTGTCCCTGACCTTGGGCCAAATTGGAAGTAATTATTCTAGTGGGCGTGACTGCCTCCTGGAACATAGTGTCCAGGTAATGCTCCCCCTCCCTAATGTGTCGCAGTGTCTGAAGCTCGGACTCCAGCTCATCAGCTCTGAGCTGAAGTTCCTTGAGCAGCCAACATTTGCTGCAATAACAACAGAAAATGCTGGAAATACTCATTTGTTCTGATGAAGGGTCCCAGACCTGAAACGTTAACTCTGTTTCATTCTCCACGGATGCTGCCTGGCCTGCTGAGTATTTCCAGCATTTTCTGTTGTTATTTCAGATTTCTAGCATCCGCAGTATTTTGCCAACATTTGCTGCAGATGTGGTCACCCTGGACCTCAATGATGTCCACGAGCTCCCACATGCAACAACAACAACACATTGCCTGGTCTCCCATCTCAATTAATTAATTAGTTTTAAAATTTGGAACACTTATATCTTTTAATCTACGCCAAGGCACTTAAATTTAGACACTCAAGTTGGGGGAAAAAAGTGAGAAATAGAGAAATACTCACTAACCAATCACTTACCTGCTTTCTGGTGATGTCACACTTCGATTACTTTTTACTTCTTTACACTCACCGGTTCTTTGTATCTCGCTCCGCTCCCGCTGCTCCCGAACTCTCCCGGGTTTGGGTACTCTCACTCCGCTCCCGCTGCTCCCGAACTCTCCCGGGTTTGGGCGCTCTCGCTCCGCTCCCGCTGCTCCCGAACTCTCCCGGGTTTTGGCGCTCTCACTCCGCTCCCGCTGCTCCCGAACTCTCCCGGGTTTTGGCACTCTCACTCCGCTCCCGCTGCTCCCGAACTCTCCCGGGTTTTGGCGCTCTCGCGCTGCTCCCGAACTCTCCCGGGTTTTGGCGCTCTCGTTCCGCTCCCGTTGCTTTTGAACTCTCCTGGGTTTTGGCCGCTCTTTATCCTCTCACTGTCGCTGCTTTAATTCAAGTCTGCTCTCGGGCCGCCCTTTATCCTCCTGCCGCTGCTTTAATTCAGGTCCGCTCTCGGGCTGCTCTTTATCCTCTCGCCAATGCTGCTGCCGCTGCTTTAGTTTAGGTCCACTCGCGGGCTGCACTTTATCTTCTCACCGCTGCTGCCGCTGCTTTAATTTAGGTCCACTCTTGGGCCACTCTTTATCTTCTCACCGCTGCTTTAATTTAGGTCCACTCTTGGGCCACTCTTTATCCTCTCACCAATGCTGCTGCCGCTGCTTTAATTTAGGTCCACTCTCGGGCTGCACTTTATCTTCTCACCGCTGCTGCCGCTGCTTTAATTTAGGTCCACTCTTGGGCCACTCTTTATCTTCTCACCGCTGCTGCCGCTGCTTTAATTTAGGTCCACTCTTGGGCCACTCTTTATCCTCTCACCAATGCTGCTGCCGCTGCTTTAATTTAGGTCCACTCTCGGGCCGCACTTTATCTTCTCACCGCTGCTTTAATTCAGGTCCGCTCTTGGGCCACTCTTTATCCTCTCGCCAATGCTGCTGCCGCTGCTTTAATTCAGGTCCGCTCTTGGGCTGCTCTTTATCCTCTCACCAATGCTGCTGCCGCTGCTTTAATTTAGGTCCGCTCTCGGGCCGCTCTTTATCCTCTCGCCAATGCTGCTGCCGCTGCTTTAATTCAGGTCCGCTCTTGGGCTGCTCTTTATCCTCTCGCCAGTGCTGCTGCCGCTGCTTTAATTTAGGTCCACTCTCGGGCCGCACTTTATCTTCTCACCACTGCTTTAATTCAGGTCCGCTCTTGGGCTGCTCTTTGTGACATGGAATCTTGATCCATTTACTTTGTACATGGCAGAATTGAGTAATCTTACCTTGCTACATTCCTTAAACTGTGCTATCTTCTGCATCTGTTCTCATGTCCCGCAGATAGATGCGTTGGGGCTGGCTGGCTTTTTCTTCCAGGCATGGTGCACTGCCATCCTCTTGAGTTTCAACAGAGCAACCCTCTTTGCACCCACCTTACGCAGCAGCACATTCTCTGTGCCAGTCATCAGATAGGGAGTCAGGACCGCACTCGCCACTTGCTGACGGACTGTTTGCTGCCTCCCTGACCTTTCGTCCTTGACCGTCATTTCTTCACCCCTGCCCCCCACCCCCCACTGCCATTTCACATGCGCACGGCAGCAGCAGTGCAAAGAACTTGTGTAAATAATGGCCCAGAAATTCGGGTCGGGGGCTTCCCACGGGTGCAAGCCCCCGACCTACACTTACCTAGCGCGCCGGCAGTTGAGGCCTGGGCCTGCGTGGATTTCCTGTCTGTGGCCTGGTCCAGCTCCCGGCGCGCTGTGCTTGCATGATCCAGCGGCATAGTTAGTGCGATGCGTCGGCTGGGATCACGTGAGCACTGGGCAACCAATCGGAGGAGGGAAAAGTCCATTCATGAGTTTGACAGAAAGAACTGTCAAACTCACGAAAACTCCGGGCACCCAAAACAGTACTTAACCTTAAAATAATTTTGGAAAAAAATCACACTATTTAAATCAACTATAAATAACATTAAATAACTATTTTAAACAATAATTTAAATTTTTGAAAAAAATAATTTTATAAAAAATCGGGGCTAAAAATACACTTACCTTACTGTAAAGTATTTAAAAATAATAAACCTGTGGGAAAAAAATTCTAATTTTAATTAATTGACCACTTACCTTTTAAAATGAAGTCCTTACGCCTGGTTTTTAAATGTGCAAAAAGTAGAGGCCTTCACGCACAGGAAAACCTGTAAAAAAAAAAAAGAGGAAGTTCAACGCGCAGGCGCAGACTCCCGCGCGCACGCGTTCGACCTCTGAACCCCTTGGTTCAGAGGATCGGAAATGCCGGTTTCCCGTGCATGCGTAGTGCGTGCAAGAAACCGGCACTTCCATCGGGTCCACGCGTGAGCACTCCGTCCGTACTCACGCGTTGGGACCCGAATTTCTGGGCCAATGTCCACAAGCTAGGCGTGCAATATTCAATAAGCCCTGCTCACCATTGTGCAATGCAGCCTGCAGTTCTTGTGCTGAGATCACAAAATTGACCTGTAGCTTTGCATTGTGAGGCTTGCAATGTGCACGGATTTGTTGAGTGAAATCAAGAGGCCATTGAAATGCAGGAGAATTACGTTGGGAGTCAATTTTGGATTTACTTTAAGGTCCAAAAGAATAATATGGAAGGGCTGTATAATCTCATGATGGTTTTGCTGTATTGATTTCTCTACTTGTTCCGCATCACTTATGTGCATATTTAATGCTGTTTGGCGATTGTAATTCTCTGCCAATTTTAAAGCCATTGAAAAGAAAGAAAGACTTGCATTTACTTTCACGACCTCAGAACTTTACAACCAATGAAGTACTTCTGAATTATAGTCACTGTTTAAATGTTCTGTTTTTATTTATGACAGAGTCTGATTAATGTCTCATCTGAAAGACGGCACCTCTGACAGTGAAGCGCTCCCTCAGTACTGCACTGGACTGTCCGCATAAATGATGGGCTCGAGTCTCAGGAGTGGGACTTGAACCCACAATCTTCTGATTCCGGGTGCTGTCACTGAGCTAAGGCTGACAGGTTGAGATATCACTGCTTTTTTTCCTCGGTGCTGTGTCCTGTGATTTCCTAATGTGTTGTGGCATTTTTGTAGCATAATGTTTTGCAGGATGCAGAGTGTGATACCTGCAGTAATACTTGGATTTTTGAAATGGCAAAACCCATACTTAATCTTAAAAAAGAAATTGATGGCTAATCATAACTTCCTCAGATGGAATATTTCATGCCCATGGATTCATAAGTCGTTTGGCTGGCACAGTCTTGAATTTAACCTTGTGATGTTCCCACATTATTTGGAGTTGACCCTGTTTCATGAGTGACTCTTGTTTCTTGCTCTATCCCTGCCCCACCCGCCCCCCCATAGTTTCTCTCCTCTTTGAAGGTGCTGACTTTACTGGGTCAGGATTCCACCAGTACTGGCAGAGCCCCTCTAGTTCTTCACGTGTGAGTGTCGGCAGGCTGATTGACTTGTGCCATCCATGGAAATGTAAGCTTCTGACCCCATATCCTCTCCATAACCAAGACCGCCTGCTTCCACCTCCGTAATATCTCCCGTCTCCACCCCGCCTCAGCCCATCTTCGCTGAAACCCTCATCCATGCTTTTGTTAACTCCAGACTTGAGTATTCCAGTGCTCTCCAGGCCGGCCTCCCACCTTACACTTCCATAAACTTCAGCTCATCCAGAACTCTGCACCCCGTATCCTGACTCGCATCAAGTCCCATTCACCCATCACTGACCTGCATTGGCTCCTGGTCCAGCAACGCCTTCAATTTAAATGTCTCATTCTTCTCTACGAATGCCCTGATGCCTCTCCCCTCCCTGTCTCCGTAACCTCCAGTCCTACCATCTTCCAAGATCTCTGCGCTCGTACAATTCTGGCCTCTTGTGCACCCCCATTTCCTACGGCCATGCCTTCAGCTGTCTGGGCCTTAGATTCTGGAACTCCATCCCTAAACCTTTCCTTTTAAGATGCTCCTTAAAAACTACCTCTTGGACCAAGCTTTTTATCACCTGTCCTAATATCTCCTTATGTGGCTCAGTGTGAATTTTAGTCTTATAACACTCCTGTGAAGCTCCTTGGGACGTTTTACTACATTAATGTTGTTGTTGTTGGACAGCACAAGGCAGAGGATTTTGGGAACGAAAATAAAGACTTAATTCCAAATTTGAAGGCCCATTCACATGCCTTTCCGTTGTTTTAATCTTTTGAGCACTCAAGCTAGTGTTACTAACATTTCAGCCCCGTTGTTCGCTGGATTACAAAGAGGGAACAGATTAGTCTGATTGATGACTTATGCTGGAATTTGTTAAGTGCGGGTTATGTGTACCCATGTCCTGACTGGCAGGATGTAAGTTTGCAGCACTGGTCACCTATGCGGTGAGTTCCTGCAGAGTGGAGGTGGGCCACTTCCATCCTCACCCGCTGCCACTCCGCAGCAGGCAAGGGAAGAAAGGCGAGTTAATTTCCCTGTCACTCTTAGGATGCTCCCATTGACTGGCTGGGAAGCAGATTACCTCCTCAGCCTTTAGGTTGAGAAATAAAGTAACGAAGGGTGAGGGAAAACCGGGGCTTCCGGTTAAGCAATGACTCGATTTCAAAATTTTCATCCTTGTTTTCAAATCCCTCCATAGCCTCTCCCCTCCCTATCTCTGTAATCTCCTCCAGCCCCACAACCACCCCCCGGAGATATCTGTGCTCCTCTAATTCTGCCCTCTTGAGCATCCCTGATTATAATCGCTCAACCATTGGTGGCCGTGCCTTTTGTTGCCTAGGCCCTAAGCTCTGGAATTCCCTGCCTAAACCTGTCCGCCTCACTAACTCTCTTTCCTCCTTTAAGACGCTCCTTAAAACCTACCTTTTTGACCAAGCTTTTAGTCACCTGCCCTAATTTCTCCTTATTTGACTCGGTGTTAAATTTTTTGCCTTATAATACTCCTGTGAAGCGCCTTGGGACGTTTTACTCTGTTAAAGCTGCTATATTAACACAAGTTGTTGTTGTACAGGTATTGCACTTTGTGGGCTTGATTTTAACTCGGCCGTTAGGTGGGCTTTGAGGTGTGTGGGGGGCTAAAATCGCAAAACCTGGGGGCCGGGACCCCCCCCCCCCCCCCCCCCCCCCAACAGCCTGGTTCCCGACACCTAGCCATTTTAACCCAGGTGTGTCTGATGGTCCCGAATCAGTCCCGCACAGCACTCATTGGCCTTCATAATCCCATTTTAACAGGCCCTTGCCTGTTTAACCCTTTTCCCACGTAAAACACTCCTAGTGGGGATCACGCCTGTGAAACCTGGTGTGTGCACTATTGGCTTGCTGACTATCAGCTGCAGCTCCACCAATAAAGAGGAGATTTGATCAGCCATCATTTGCAGGTGGCAGGACTTTGTTGTTTCAGGCCTGGGCAACTTTTACCAGGCTTAACCACACCTGTGGAAGGTTGGAGCCTCACACACATCTCTAGTGTGACCTCCTGCGAAACCCCTCTCGCCAGCTTCACTCAGCGCTTACTCAACTGAGGCATCTACCAGAAGCATGGGAGGCCTTTTTTTCCCTTCCCTTCTTGGCATTAGAGGATCTCCAGCCCCATTCGCAAAATGACACACGCCACAACTGCAGAAGTTGCCATCAGAATTTTTATGCAAAACAAACAACTGATGGCATTTTTACAGAATACACAACATTTCACCCAAGTGGGGAGGGGGGGGGAGATCGGAGGAGGGGATGGAGAGAGGGGGGGGGAGATCAGAGGAGGGGGGGGAGATGGGAAGGGGGGGGAGATCGGGGGTGAGATGGGGGTGGAGGGGGGGGAGATCGGAGAGGGAGGGAGATCGGAGATGGGGGTGGAGAGGGGGGGGGAGATCGGAGATGGGGTGGAGAGGGGGGGAGATCGGAGATGGAGGTGGAGAGGGGGGGAGATCGGAGATGGGGTGGAGAGGGGGGGGAGATCGGAGATGGGGGTGGAGAGGGGGGAGATCGGAGATGGGGGTGGAGAGGGGGGATATCGGAGATGGGGGTGGAGAGGGGGGAGATCGGAGATGGGGGTGGAGAGGGGGGGAGATAGGAGATGGGGGTGGAGAGGGGGGGAGATAGGAGATGGGGGTGGAGAGGGGGGGAGATCGGAGATGGGGGTGGAGAGGGGGGAGATCGGAGATGGGGTGGAGAGGGGGAGATCGGAGATGGGGGTGGAGGGGGGGAGATCGGAGATGGGGGTGGAGGGGGGGAGATCGGAGATGGGGGTGGAGGGGGGCAGATCGGAGATGGGGGTGGAGGGGGGGAGATCGGAGATGGGGGTGGAGGGGGGGGAGATGGGAGAGGGGGGGAGATCGGGGGGGTGGAGAGGGGGGGAGGAGGGGGGAGAGGGGGGGAGATCGGAGGGGGGGAGATCGGAGGGGGGAGAAGGGGGGAGATCGGAGGAGGGGGGAAGTGGGGAGATCGGAGGAGGGGGGAGATCGGAGGAGGGGGGAGATCGGAGGAGGGGGGAAGTGGGGAGATCGGAGGGGGGGAGATCGGAGGAGGGGGTAAGTGGGGAGATCGGAGGGGGGGAGATCGGAGGAGGGGAAGTGGGGAGATCGGAGGGGGGGGAGATCGGAGGGGGGGGGAGATCGGAGGAGGGGGGAAGTGGGGAGATCGGAGGGGGGGAGATCGGAGGAGGGGGAGATCGGAGGAGGGGGGGAGATCGGAGAAGGTGGGGGAGAGGGGGGGATCGGAGAAGGTGGGGGAGAGGGGGGGATCGGAGAAGGTGGGGGAGAGGGGGGGATCGGAGGAGGGGGGGAGAGGCGGGGAGATCGGGGGGGGGAGGGGGGAGATCGGAGGGGGGGAAGAGGGGGGAGATCGGAGAGGGGGGGGGGAAGAGGGGGGAGATCGGAGAGGGGGGGGAAGAGGGGGGAGATCGGAGGGGTGGAAGAGGGGGGAGATCGGAGAGGGGGGAGATCAGAGGGGGGGAAGAGGGGGGAGATCGGAGGGGGGGCGAAGAGGGGGGAGATCGGAGGAGGGGGGAAGAGGGGGGAGATTGGAGGGGGGAAGAGGGGGGAGATCGGAGGAGGGGGGAAGAGGGGGGAGATCGGAGGAAGGGGGGAAGAGGGGGGAGATCGGAGGAGGGGGGGAAGAGGGGGGAGATCGGAGGAGGGGGGGGAAGAGGGGGGAGATCGGAGGAGGGGGAAGAGGGGGGAGATCAGAGGAGGGGGGGGGAAGAGGGGGGAGATGGGAGGGGGGAAGAGGGGGGAGATCGGAGGAGGGGGGGAAGAGGGGGGAGATCGGAGGAAGGGGGGAAGAGGGGGGAGATCGGAGGAGGGGGGGAAGAGGGGGGAGATCAGAGGGAGGGGGGAGATTGGAGGAGGGGGGAACAGGGGGGAGATCGGAGGAGGGGGGGAACGGGGGAGATCGGAGGAGGGGGGGAAGAGGGGGGAGATCGGAGGAGGGGGAGAAGAGGGGGGAGATCGGAGGAGGGGGGGAAGAGGGGGGAGATCGGAGGAGGGGAGGAACGGGGGAGATCGGAAGAGGGGGGAGATCGGAGAAGAGGGGGGAGATCGGAGGAGGGGGGGAAGAGGGGGGAGATCGGAGGAGGGGGGAAGAGGGGGGAGATCGAAGGAGGGGGGAAGAGGGGGGAGATCGGAGGGAGGGGGGAGATTGGAGGAGGGGGGGAGACGGGGGGAGATTGGAGGAGGGGGGAGACGGGAGATTGGGGGGGAAGAGGGGGGAGATCGGAGGAGGGGGGAGAGAGGGGGGGAGATCGGAGGAGGGGGCGAGATCGGAGGGGGGCAGAGATCAGAGGGGGGGAGATCGGAGGAGGGGGGAGAGAGAGGGGAGATCGGAGGAGGGGGCGAGATCGGAGGAGGGGGGCAGAGATCAGAGGGGGGGGAGATCGGAGGAGGGGGGAGAGAGAGGGGAGATCGGAGGAGGGGGGAGAGAGGGGGGGAGATCGGAGGAGGGGGGAGAGAGGGGGGGAGAGAGGGGGGGAGATGGGAGGAGGGGGGAGAGAGGGGGGGAGATCGGAGGAGGGGAGGAGAGGGGGTGGAGACCGGAGAGGGGGGGGAGATCGGAGGAGGGGGGGAGAGGGGGGAGATCGGAGGAGGGGGGGGAAGAGGGGGGGAGATAGGAGGAGGGGGGAGACCGGGGCGGGCAGGGGGGGGAGAGGGGTGGAGACTGGAGGGGGGGGGGAGAGGGGTTTCGACCGGAGGTGGGGGGGGGGGGGGGAGAGAGGGGAGGAGACCGGGGAGGGGTGGAGACCGGAGGTGAGGGGGGGAGATCGGAGGAGGGGGGGGGGAGGAGAGGTGGGGAGATCGAAGGGGGGGGGAGGAGAGGTGGGGAGATCGAAGTGGGGGTGGGGAGAGGTGGGGAGATTGAAGGGGGGGAGATCGGAGGGGGGGGATCGGAGGAGGGGGGGAGATCGGGGGAGAGGGGGGAGATCGGAGGGGGGGAGAGGGGCGGAGATCGGAGGAGGGGGGGAATCGGAGGCGGGGGGGAGATCGGAGAAGGTGGGGGAGAGGGGGGGAGATCGGAGGAGGGGGGAGAGGCGGGAGATCAGTGGAGGGGTGGTAGAGGGGGGGATATAGGAGGAGGGGGGAGATCGGAGGGGGGGGGAGATCGGAGGAGGGGGGAGAGGGGGGGAGATCGGAGGGGGGGTAGAGGGGGTGGAGATCGGAGGAGAGGGGGGAGATCGGAGGAGGGGGGGAGAGGGAGGAAGATCGGAGGAGGGGGGAGATCGGAGGAGTGGGGGAGATTGGAGAGGGGGGGAGATCGGAGGGGGGGGATCGGGAGAGGGGGGAGATCGGGGGAGAGGGGGGAGATCGGAGGGGGAGGGGGGTTCGGAGGGGGAGGGGAGATCGGAGGGGGAGGAGGGGGAGGGGAGATCGGAGGGGGAGGAGGGGGAGGGGAGGGAGAGATC
Organism: Somniosus microcephalus; assembly: GCF_052327205.1. Taxonomy (NCBI): domain Eukaryota; kingdom Metazoa; phylum Chordata; class Chondrichthyes; order Squaliformes; family Somniosidae; genus Somniosus; species Somniosus microcephalus. The sequence goes on from NC_140990.1 coordinate 182,549,812, forward strand.
GGAGGGGGAGGAGGGGGAGGGGAGATCGGAGGGGGAGGGGAGATCGGAGGGGGCGGAGGGGGAGGGGAGATCGGAGGGGGAGGGGAGATCGGAGGGGGAGGGGAGATCGGAGGGGGAGGAGGGGGAGGGGAGATCGGAGGGGGAGGGGAGATCGGAGGAGGGGGAGGGGAGATCGGAGGAGGGGGAGGGGGAGGGGAGATCGGAGGAGGGGGAGGGGGAGGGGAGATCGGAGGGGGAGGAGGGGGAGGGGGAGGGGAGATCGGAGGGGGAGGGGAGATCGGAGGGGGAGGAGGGGATGGGGAGATCGGAGGGGAGATCGGAGGGGGAGGGGGGATCGGAGGAGGGGGAGGGGAGATCGGAGGGGGAGGAGGGGGAGGGGAGATTGGAAGGGGAGGAGGGGATGGGGAGATCGGAGGGGGAGGGGGAGATCGGAGGAGGGGGAGAGGAGACCGGAGGAGGGGGAGGGGAGATCGGAGGGGGAGGAGTGGGGGGAGGAGGGGGAGGGGAGATCGGAGGGGGAGAGGGGGAGGGGAGATCGGAGGGGGAGGAGGGGGAGGGGAGATCGGAGGGGGAGGAGAGATCGGAGGGGAGATCGGAGGAGGGGGAGGGGAGATCGGAGGGGGAGGGGAGATCGGAGGGGAGATCGGAGGGGAGATCGGAGGGGGAGGGGGGAGGAGGGGATGGGGAGATAGGGGGAGGGGAGATCGGAGGGGAGATCAGAGGGGGAGGGGGAGGGGGGATCGGAGGAGGGGGAGGGGGAGGGGGGATCGGAGGAGGGGGAGGGGAGATCGGAGGGGGAGGGGAGATCGGAGGGGGAGGAGGAGGGGGAGGGGAGATCGGGAGGGGAGGAGAGATCGGAGGGGGAGGAGGGGAGCGGGAGGAGGGGATGGGGAGGGGGAGGGGAGATCGGAGGGGGAGGGGGAGGGGAGATCGGAGGGGGAGGGGGGGAAGGGAGATGGGGAGAAGGGGGAGGGGGAGATCGGAGGGGGAGGGGGAGGGGAGATCGGGGGAGGAGGGGAGGGGGAGGAGGGGATGGGGAGATCGGAGGGGGAGGAGTGGGGGGAGGAGGGGGAGGGGAGATCGGAGGGGGGGAGGGGAGATCGGAGGGGGAGGAGGGGGAGGGGAGATCGGAGGAGGGGGAGGGGGAGGAGGGGGAGGGGAGATCGGAGGAGGGGGAGGGGAGATCGGAGGGGGGAGATCGGAGGGGGAGGAGGGGAGATCGGAGGGGGAGGAGGGGGAGGGGAGATCGGAGGGGGAGGAGGGGAGATCGGAGGAGGGGGAGGGGAGATCGGAGGGGGGGAGGAGGGGGAGGGGAGATCGGAGGGGGAGGAGGGGGAGGGGAGATCGGAGGGGGAGGAGGGGAGATCGGAGGGGGAGGAGGGGAGATCGGAGGGGGAGGAGGGGGAGGGGAGATCGGAGGGGGAGGAGGGGAGATCGGAGGGGGAGGAGGGGAGATGGGGGGAGGAGGGGAGATCGGAGGGGGAGGAGGGGGAGGAGGGGAGATCGGAGGGGGAGGAGGGGAGATCGGAGGGGGGAGGAGGGGGAGGGGAGATCGGAGGGGGGAGGAGGGGGAGGGGAGATCGGAGGGGGAGGGGAGATCGGAGGGGGAGGAGGGGGAGGGGAGATCGGAGGGGGAGGAGGGGGAGGGGAGATCGGAGGAGGGGGAGGGGAGATCGGAGGGGGAGGAGGGGGAGGGGAGATCGGAGAGGGAGGAGGGGGAGGGGAGATCGGAGGGGGAGGAGGGGGAGGGGAGATCGGAGGGGGAGGAGGGGAGATCGGAGGGGGGGAGGAGGGGGAGGGGAGATCGGAGGGGGGGAGGAGGGGGAGATCGGAGGGGGAGGGGGCAAGGAGGGGGAGGGGAGTTCGGAGGGGGAGGGGAGATCGGAGGGAGAGGAGGGGGAGGGGAGATCGGAGGGGTGATCGGAGGGGGAGTAGGGGGAGGGGAGATCGGAGGAGGAGGGGGAGGGGAGATCGGAGGGGGGAGGGGAGATCGGAGGGGGGGAGGGGAGGGGAGATCGGAGGGGGAGGAGGGGGAGGGGAGATCGGAGGGGGAGGGGAGATCGGAGGGGGAGGAGGGGGAGGGGAGATCGGAGGGGGAGGAGGGGGAGGGGAGATCGGAGGAGGGGGAGGGGAGATCGGAGGGGGAGGGGAGGAGGGGGAGGGGAGATCGGAGGGGGAGGGGAGATCGGAGGAGGGGGAGGGGAGATCGGAGGAGGGGGAGGGGGAGGGGAGATCGGAGGAGGGGGAGGGGGAGGGGAGATCGGAGGGGGAGGAGGGGGAGGGGGAGGGGAGATCGGAGGGGGAGGGGAGATCGGAGGGGGAGGAGGGGATGGGGAGATCGGAGGGGGAGGAGGGGGAGGGGGAGATCGGAGGGGGAGGGGGGATCGGAGGAGGGGGAGGGGAGATCGGAGGGGGAGGAGGGGGAGGGGAGATTGGAAGGGGAGGAGGGGATGGGGAGATCGGAGGGGGAGGGGGAGATCGGAGGAGGGGGAGAGGAGATCGGAGGAGGGGGAGGGGAGATCGGAGGGGGAGGATGGGGAGGGGAGATCGGAGGGGGAGGGAGAGGGGAGATCGGGGGGAGATCGGAGGGGGAGGAGGGGGAGGGGAGATCGGAGGGGGAGGGGAGATCGGAGGGGGAGGAGAGATCGGAGGGGAGATCGGAGGAGGGGGAGGGGAGATCGGAGGGGGAGGAGGGGGAGGGGAGATCGGAGGGGAGATCGGAGGGGAGATCGGAGGGGGAGGGGGGAGGAGGGGATGGGGAGATAGGGGGAGGGGAGATCGGAGGGGAGATCAGAGGGGGAGGGGGAGGGGGGATCGGAGGAGGGGGAGGGGAGATCGGAGGGGGAGGGGAGATCGGAGGGGGAGGAGGAGGGGGAGGGGAGATCGGGAGGGGAGGAGAGATCGGAGGGGGAGGAGGGGAGCGGGAGGAGGGGATGGGGAGGGGGAGGGGAGATCGGAGGGGGAGGGGGAGGGGAGATCGGAGGGGGAGGGGGGGAAGGGAGATCGGAGGGGGAGGGGGAGATCGGAGGGGGAGGGGGAGGGGAGATCGGGGGAGGAGGGGAGGGGGAGGAGGGGATGGGGAGATCGGAGGGGGAGGAGTGGGGGGAGGAGGGGGAGGGGAGATCGGAGGGGGAGAGGGGGAGGGGAGATCGGAGGGGGAGGAGGGGGAGGGGAGATCGGAGGAGGGGGAGGGGGAGGAGGGG